>NW_013671630.1:16953-53094 GCF_000517525.1 Limulus polyphemus
ATATATATATATATATATATATATATATATATATAGCATAATGAATTAACAGACTATATACACATTTACAAGTTGTCCAACTAAGGAAGATTTTGTAAAGAGTTCATTTCCTGAAACAAAGTTGTTCAATTCTCTACATCTGTTTCATGTTGGTCTGTGGATCATTCACATCTGAATACTATGTTTTTCTTGTGACCTGAAGAATTGCAGATAGTTCCAAATATGATGTTGAAGCAGTTGGACCATGCACTTAATAGCTTTAATGGGATCAGGAATCTTTTCAGTTATGGCTCTACAAAAGCCACAACTCTATCTTGTCATCTTTATGATGCTTAATGCTTTCAAGCTGGCATTTGTTATTTTCCTAGTGTTGGACAAAATTTTCTTATTCTTGGTTGAAATTACCTTCTCTTCTGTCTTCACACTTAATGTATTAGTTTTTCTTTTCAAATTTTGTGACAGTCCAATAATGTTTACTTGAAGAAGTGTTTCTAATGTTATTTTCTTATCTGTAGATCCTCCAGCAGTTCAGTGGTAAATTTATGTACCTACAACCCTAACATTTGGTGTTTGATATTCTCTATGGTAGACTGAGAACAGATTTTCCATTGGGAAGCTTTGTACCAAAACAAAAATTATCCTTACCTGATGCTAACTCAATTCTATCAGTCTGATCCATGTCTAGTGGTTCCACTCACAAAATTGCATTACATTAAGGCATGCACTATTTGATCTACAAAAAGAGCTGGATCTTTTTTCAAATTCTCCTTAACTTTGGTGAAAATTAAATCTAATATCAACAATTCAGCAAGTAAGATGATAGGATCAATTAAACCCTAAAATCATGCAATCTAATTACATGTCATATACTACTGTAATTTGCATCAGTCAAGTAAAACTAAACTTCAGAAATTCAGTTAGCTGTCTCTGTATGCTTTTACTTTATTTATTTTAATTAGATTTAAATTACTTGGTTCTCAATATTCTTATATTATTGTTTGATGGTAGATGCTGGCCTGTTCGTAAATATTTCTCACATTCAGTTTATGAAGTAACTTATATACATTTACTACATTAGGCATGCCATTTAGTTTTTCTCAGGTTTAACAAATAGCAATCACTTGCATTATTTTTTTGTAGTGGTACAACTTCAACGTGTAGAATGTGATACAACACAGTTTATAATCTGTTCAAACCCAGGGTTTCTCTTATTCTTGTTCAGACACAGAGATTTAAACTTCTAATTTATCTTCAATTAGAAATTGTGGTTTACACAAATTACTAGTGAAACTTTAACCCTTTGTTTAATTCATAGTCTTATTGATATTTGTAAGGAGATTTTTCTTTATACAGAAATTTGGTCTAATAGGTATACTCAGTTAAATTTTTTTATCAAAATTCCTCATATTCTTTGCTCACATTTAGCCTCTGCATTACCATTTTCCTACATTGTCATTATGATCCAACATTATCTCAGGCAAATTAAATTAAAATTCCTAAGGAAAATTTGAATGCCTTTTTTTCTTTCACTATTGCTTTAATTGTTTTATAATAACATGCAGATTTTGCATATTTATGTTTGGCTAAATGTTTGGAAGTGCAGAAAATAGGAAATCTTGAGTTAAACGGTAAGGGGGTTTAAACACATTTTATAAGCTTTGGTAAGACCTTACTTTGAATATTGTGTTCAGTTTTTATCCCTGTATTTATGGGCATCACCATGAGGTAATTGGGTGTGAACAACTCCAATTTTAAACTGTAAGTGACTGCATTTTAATGGTCACTGAAAATTAAATCTGTAGTGGTGGAAGTCTACTAAACATGGTGTTAAAATTTTATATTAACAAACTGTTTTGTTTGCTAATGAGTTTTTTAAACTTGACATGAACCTTACCATGGACAATATAAAGGAGGAAAATGAGTGCCTAACTTTGCTTAAAAGTGTCTGTGTGTTGGTGGTGGGGGAGAAGAACAGATAAAGAGAGGTAAGAGAATGTTTTTCCAATGAATATTCAAATTTTGGTTTCATATTCTCCTTCTGCCTACATTCTTAGTCACCTATGTTGAGGAATATATGTATTAGCAATTTTAAAAATGATCTTTCTCCCCCTGAAAAAAATTATGAAAAACAGGCTACACCAAAATGATTCCTGGTTTATAAGATTTAAGCTTTGAATAAAATCAGATATTCAAACTTGTCTTCTCTGAAGCACAAGTGAATTACAAGTCATACCAGCAACATGTGGATCAAAATGTTGTTAAAATTATCTTGCTCTAGTTGCTTCATTTATTTGTTCTGTTTAATAAGTGATGCCTTATCTGCTCACAAAGATACTTCAGTATTTATAGAGCATAGAGATTAGTACTGTGATATCCTTTGTTAGTTGACTGTGACATTGACTTAAAGTAACAGCTGACAAATGCTGTCAGAGAATAATTGTCACAAGGTGACACTGTTTTCTAAGCAAAGAGAGAAGGAAGTTTAAAAGCTAAATTCGAATGTACTTTCTTTCTTGGTTCAGTTTTGTACTAAACAATTGATGAGGAGAACTTCTTTTTCTCGATCAGCATGTTTGGTTCCTCAGAAATTAACCTCACAAGATGGAATGCTGTGGGGCTAGCAGAAAAAATATCCTAATGTCTGTAAAAGCACACACACTACTTTTCCTGTTTTATTTGTACAATAAAGACTTTATAAATGTTTTCTTTTTATTCTAGACATATTCCAGACTTTTAATGTGGGTTGATCTATGTACCACTTTTTGGGAAATTGGTTTACCTGAGAATTCCACAAATAAGATAGAAAAAGAAATTGTACTGTAAAAACCAGTATGTATTGTGGAGTTTCAGGAGCAAGATAACACGTACCCAGACTACATGAGCAGGTGGTGCCCTTGAGGATCAATCTCAGCAACAAGGAAGCACAGATTAATGGGAACCATCAGAATGGTAGGCACCTGGTGAGTTTGAGACTGTATCAGGAAGTGTCCATCAAATCCCAACCTGTGGTCTATCAGAGCATAACAGCCAGAATTTTCATCAATTAAAGTTGTCTCCTGAGCAAGTGAGGCAGTGGATATGCATGGGTGAAGACTATGACCTGTGACCAAAGCACCAAAACTACTGGAGAAGTTTCTCATCATGTCTGCAGCATCTTAGAACAAGTGAAGTTGTGTGGGACTGCATAACAAGCCATTACAAGTAGCTCATCATCCTATAGCCCTGGACCTGAGCCTGACTTATTGTTGGGATATCAGAATCCCCATGAATGACCTCTAGCAGGAGCTAAGAACACTGGTAACGCCACCTAGTAGATGCTACATGAAAGAATCTCTTTGGAAAGTGTTTAGTTATGTGCAGTAGCAACTTTCAGGAAAAAGTAGGCATGTCAAGGTTCTGCATGCACTTATGATGAGTAAGCGTGATAACTCTCACTGACATCTTCTTGTCACCACAAGTAAGTTTCTGGATAAGGGAGAAGATTCACATTGATTTAACACTTTTGATCTGGCATCTTGTAAATTGCAAGTTAAGCTGAATGATGAGAGCAAGACTAAGACTGCTTTTAGCACAAGAGATAGCCTTTATGAGTTACTCATCATGCCATGTTATTCCATCTGTGTAATACCTCAGCCATCTTAAAGAAGTTGATGAAGCTAACACTCAAAGAACTGCAAAAGGAGAGGTACCTATTCTACATCAATGGGGTTTTGATGTTTGGCCACACTTCCAGCCAGTATCTGAGAAGCTGAGACTGACATTCTAGCACATTAGAAAGGCAGGTCTGAAACCAAATATTGGAAAGTGGAGATTCTTGGTCACATTGTTGGGAGTGATGGCGTCATGAAGGATGTGGCTGAGATAGTTCTGGTGAGACTGACCCTAACCTATGATGAAACAAGAACTCCAACTTCTTGAGTTTGTGTTATACTACCAGCAATTTTTTGGCCCACTTCTCAATGATGGCAGCACCATTACTGGCTCTTTCAAAAGTGAAAACTCACTTTGATTGAGCAAGGAGTGTGATGAACCATTCTGGTTCCTAAAGCTTATTTTGTTGGATGCTCCATTGCTAGCCTATCCCTATCAGGGCTGTTTCTCCAGAACACTGATGCTGGTGATAAAAAAGTCAAAGCAGTATTATCACAGTTGCAAGATGAAGTGGAACATGTAATAACTTATATTAGTTATACACTCACAGCTCCCTAAAGCAAGTACGACATGATGCAGAAAGAGCTGTTTGCTTTAGTCATCTTCATAAAGCACCTTCATTACTACTCGTATAAAAACAATTTCATTGTCTGGATGGACCATGCTTTTCTGAAGTGGTAAATGAGCTTTGAAAATCTAGAGATGATACCACACTGGATAACAATATAGCTAGAGTATGACTTTGCCACAATTCCTCACCCAAGACTACAACATGGATAAACAATCTCACTGGACAAAGAGATCTTGCCTATTTACAGAATATCCTGAACGTAGACACCATGAAGGAGCTGAAACTGAGGCCATCTCAGCCATAATGATAGCTGACCATGAAAAAAATGAATCCACTGAATGATGGATGTTGAAGTTAATGCTTCAGGAGTCTGGGACAAGCAACTAAAGGACCTTGACATAGTGTGGACACTCCCTATGATCCAGCAAAGACAAGCCCACCTAACACTGAAGGAGAAGTGCAGCCTGGATTCACGTAATTTGTGGAACTTGTATGGCAATTACAGATGCAGAAAATGGTACTGTACCATCATTATCAGTCCAGAGAGGTGTGGTGCTCTGAAGGTGCTGCAGCTAGTGGTCCTCAAAGCTCTGTGACAAGAAATATTCCAGACTGCACAACACAAATATTGAAAAACACCAAAGTTTAACCCACACTTGTGCTAACATTTGACAACAGTTCTTCTGGACACAAGCAAGTCAAGAAGTTCAGCAATGATGTGAAAGCTGTGCAGTATGTGTGTGCCACCTAGAGGAAAAGCTAGCAAAAATAAGGCAAACTACAACAGAGAATTGTTGGATTTCCTCTTAAGTAGATAGATCTGAATGTTACTGATTCACTCCTGGAGGCTGCAAGAGGTCATCACTGCATACTTGTGGCCATCCCGTATTTCATGAAGTTGGCCAAAGCTTATGCATTGAACAAATACACTAGTGCAGACCATTGAGGACCTGTTGACTGAGAATTGTATAACACAATTCTGAGTACAGAAAGAAACCCAGAAGGACTAGAGGGTTAACTTTAATGGTCAGCTGTCACTGAGTTGTGTAAAGTGTGGTGAATATGCATACTTTACCTTATTACCTCCAATGTTATGATTTCGCAGAATGAAGTGCAAGCAACCCAGTGGACACATGAAATTTGTTCATACTGACAGGAAACTGTGATGAACACTTGCCATATGTGATAATGGTGCATAAACAACAGAACAGTTGAAGCTTGAAGATGGTATTCTTGTCCGGAGATGGGAAACTGCAGATGGGAAAGTGACGACCTGGCAAACAGTTATACCGAGAAAGTTATGGGAAGTTGTGGTGCGTCAATCCAATGATAGTTTAACAGGCGGACATCTCGGAGCTAAGAAGACATTGAGTCACCTACGACAGATATTTTACTGGATAGGTATGAGGCAACAGTAAACTTAAATCATGGTGAATTGCCAATACCAGTAATATGCTATGCAGTATTGCACCTATGTTTGCAGTAGAACGAGATTTAGGACCTACAAGAAAACTTTGAGTTTTATAGATTATGATCTTTTATTTTGTAGATATATGTATATTTCTAATTAAGTCATTCAAAATGCTCTCAATGGGCATGCCTTTCAGTTGTGATTTTAGCAATAATTTATTGATATGAATAATATTTTTCTCAATCCAGGCCTATTTCCATTTGTCCTTCACTGATGCATCTATTTACTGCACTGTGTTTGTATCTTTCCTTTCAAAAACCTTTATTGGAATGGGGTTCATTATCAATATTTAGATTGCCATTCAGTATGTGCACCCAAGCATTTAACAGTTAACCAGAATTACATGTTTGAAAGAACAACAGTGGTATCAGTTTGGGAAACCCATCACATGACAAACACTCCCAGCATTCTGACAACCAGTGTTGAAAACATATATCTATTGACAGAAACAGCCAATTCATCACCAGAATGCACTCCTGGTTCATGTTCTAACTGCCTCATCTTATAAGTCAATCATCATAATTACACAAAGATACATGGTATATGTGAACAGAGACTCACTCCCACAATTCCCACCTCATTAATATTTATCATCCAAGCTAAACCTATTTCTGGTACGCATAATGTCCCCAAAAATCAAAATGTACATTTTTAATATGAATTGAACCACAAAACTGTTGGGATGATTACTGTACTTGAGAATATAAATTCTTAAAATTCTGTGACATCGTGGAAAAAGCTCATGTCTACCACTTAGAATTCATTCAACCTTTGCCTCTGAATCCAAACTTTTGGCATTTAAATCCTACTTCTAGCCATAATCAGTCTCTTGCTTTCAACTTAAAAATGACCTGAACTGAGTAGCCATAGTGAGAATGGATTCATCAACTTTTGAAGCCTTGTAGTTATTCCAGGATTTTTTTTACAACAAGGGGCAGGAGGTTTCAAGCAGTGCTGAGTTAACACTCACCATCAGTGAGCTCATGGATGAAGACATTTTGCTTGCTGATGTGTCTGACTTGGGAGAGCTCACCAAATCCGTAGATGGGTTGACACTGAGGTCTTCATGAATCAAGCTGCACCCTATTGCTGATGAATACTAGGATGCTGCTAAGAAGTACCCAGCATCTTCTTCTTACTACAATGGACATAGCATGTATGTCAGTCAGTATCTATGTATCTAACCAAAACTCCTGCACCATCTATGAATGGCACCACAAACGAAGAATCTACATATAAAATAAATTTCACATTTTGGGTATTCAAGATTCGTACAATTAGACAAATAACTGTGGCATACGCAACATCCATTTCTTTATAATAGAACACAATTTTAAATAAAAGTACTCTCTTCACAACAAGAACACAACTTTTAATAGGACTGTACATGAGGGTTTGACTATACCTTTATTGACGTAATCTTTAAATGTGGTACTGAGAAACTAGAGTTCCTAAAAGACCAATATTTTTTCAATAAACGGTACCACCTTTAATATGTAAAAACAGCACAGTTTATATCAATAAAATTTTAAGTAAATTTTAAGCTCTGTACATTGAATCATTTTGATGCAATGAGTTGCGTATGACTAAAGAGTACAATTTGAACACTTTCCTGTGCAGTACTTCCCAGAAAAAAATCCTTTTTTAGAAAATGTTCACTTTTTCTCAAGTAAGGTATGAATACTACAATTAGTAATCCTAGCACAAATAGCTGCCCATAGGGTGGCATTTCTGTTAGTTAGATCAATGGAGTCAACACCATCACATCTGGAGGTGCCAGCAACAGGAGTCTATACCATTACTGATACTGCTCACAGAAGTGAAGAACTGAAGAAAAGAGAGGCCTAGTGACCTGTCCTATCAATGTGTGGCACAATATTATGGGGCTTTAGTAGATGTATTTACACCTTTAAAGGGATAAGTACATCTCAAAGTCAAAACATAGCTTTCCAGCATTAGGTTTATCTCATGGGATGTCAAGTCCTGGATAGACAAAGGCAGGGTGGGCCTTTGCAAGACTTCGAAGTTGGCAATCAGATTCAGAATGATACCTTCACAGAAAAGCCAGTCAGCTCATCAAACAGTTCTTGCCATCAACAAAGGAGCTTTTACTTTGAGGATGGGCCACCAGAATGATCTTTTAGGACATATACTGGTATGGTGAGTGACAACCCAAATGAGGTCAAGGGGGGGACTCCTAATAAAGGCCACTAAAAATTATTACAAATCTGGCTAGGTCCCTCTACAACCTGGAAGAAGATCAATCAGGATAGGAGGAGGAAATGTAGCACTCTTGGAACAGGGTAGCCACAGCCAAAATGAACTTTGGCAAAAGTCTGAATAGACCAAAGGAAATCCACGGCTGCCAATGAAGAGATAATGTTGATAATGGAAGCTTTCCTGGTATGGCCAAGGTGAGCACAATGAGGCCTCAACTACATTTTGGGGGTAAGTGCACATTTTAATTACATGAATTTGATTTATATGACTTGTTGTGTATATTCTCTATCCCCCTTTTTTTATTTAAATAGGAGTACCCTGTTCCACACTTTATGAGTGCATGTGGAAAAAAGGGTCCTAGCAATTTTTTTGTGCACATCTATATGGTAGACTTTTGTGCATATTCTGTACAATGATAATGCCCTTACTCTCTTTCAAATATGTGAGCAGGAAATCCAAGTTGTTTCATGGGTTAATGTATAGTGTGTTGTGAATTTGATATGCCACTACTTTCTCATCTACAAGTGCATGCAAACTAAAAAATGGTTAGTTATATTTTAATTTCGTTTACGCATTATAGTAACTTTGAATCACAATTATTATTTTTTCACCCTTTTTTTTTTACTTCTAGTGATTTAGTTTTGTGTCAGACTGCCCACTCTTTAAAGTGGACAAGGTATCTCTGCATTTCATTTTTCTTTACATTTCCTATGTAGTTTTACTTATTTATGAGTGCATGATTATACATATGCATATCATTTTTTTATCATTAAAGGGTATTTTTGTGTTCATGATTTTAAAAGTTATGATGTTTTTTTCTTTCATTGTTATAAGTATTTCTGTCTTGGTTAATGCATAATTTTGCATTTAAAGTGTTTATCACCATGGAAAATGAAGGGTTTCAATTCAAGGGTATATATGTTCATAAAATAAGTAAGAACTTCAATGGTTTAAAAAATGCACAATAATTTATTTTATAATGTTAAAAGCATATACAGTAAAAACTACATTTTTTAAGTGGAAAAAATTCCACCATCATCAGGAGACCAGAAGAAAAACAGGAAATTTCATGTTTATACAAGCACCTGTACATGTATAATTTGCATTTGTACAGTGCCATTTACAGAATAATTTCCAAAAATTCACTTCCGTGTAACCCAGGTCTAAATCTCTTATCAAAATCATTTTATGTTTAACACTTTCTCAAGATTCTATTATGTTTAATTTTTTGGTTTAATGTTGAAGCACTTAACTTATTTTATATCTGTTCACAAGAATGGTCACAGAATATATTGATTTATGTGTTAATATACCTAGAATATCTAGATTAAGGTTAAAAGATCCTACTTTCAAATTTGCTAAAGGTTTTCTTAAATTGGAGTTGTGGTGATATTCAATGCAAACCAAAATTAGTTTTCTTTTATTATTGTAAGGCAATGTTGAAGAGCTTCATTTTTCCATCTGAATCGAAGAAAAATGAATATTTATGCCTTTATAGTCACAATTCCTTGTAAAAGGATTTGTGCTGTCCATGTTTTTAGGAATAAATTAAAGTTAACATGTTTTTGGACCATGCCATGAGTTAAAAAGGATTAGTTTTAAAGTTTATTTTAATTGTTGAATTGCGAGAGAGAGAGAAGGGAGGAAAGTGTAATAAGCAAGCATGGGTTTTATACCTTCTGTAGTGACATAAAAGTTAAAAATAAAAATTTTTTCACAACTTATTTTCTGTGTTGTCATGTCAGCAACACATGGTTCATGAAGTTGTTAACATTACCTTGTTCTCTTTAGTAGATGGTGTCTTCTCTGCCTGCAAAGATATCTCAGTATTGTATTGAGCATTTAATTTAGATAGATTATCACTACGATGTCCCATGCTGACTGACTATAATGTTGACTAAAAGAGATGGCCAAACAGTGCTGTCAATGAAAAAAGGTAATAAGGTAATGCTGTTCACTGGACAAATAAAGCGAGTTTTTCATACTAAGTTCAAGCACACTTTTCTTGGTTCAGTTCTAGATGACTGATGAAAAGGACTTGCTTTTTGGGGATCAGCATGTTAAGTACCTCAGAAATGAATACTGAGAGAAGGAAGGCTGCAGGGTTAAACATCCTCTAATAGAAAAGACCATCCCAACATCTGCATAGGAACACACACTATTTTATTTGTACAGTAAAGACTTTTTTCACTTTTTCAAACTTGTCAAGACATTTTATTCTACATGTTTAAGATTTGTTTATTATTTAGCACAAAGCTTCACAATGAGTTATCTGTGCTCTGCTCACCTCAGGTGTCAAAACCCAAATCCAAGGAGCCAGTGGGTGGCACATGTAAAAATAGCTCAGTCCAATTGTCTAACACAGGAATCCCTCTTAATTCTTAGGCAAATCTGCTATTATCTGTAGATCTATGTGATATCTGTTGAGAAATAAGTTAAATGATAATACCACAAATGCATTGGACTGCCAGACAGATAAGTTTGAGATGAAATCCACATTGTCAGAGTAAATAAGTATAAGTTAAAGAAACTGAGATCCATGTTTGTTCTTATAAGTAAAATTATTTCCCAGTTAACTTGTGGAATAGTTTATCAGATGTGGTGTATTATGATAATAGATGTAATTTGAACTTGATAATTCATGTTCGTTGAATAATTTTATGAAAGGGATAGATTGGGCTGGTTTCATTGTTGGGTGACCCTCAAGGGCTGAATGACCCTCTGTCACATAGTATTTTCATATTTTTTGAACACAAATTAGGTAACTGGAATAATTCCCTATTTCTGATCTTATCATTTTTGTTCCTTGATCAGCAAGTGCTAACACCCAAAGAACATCATCATTATTTTTAGCTGACTGTATTAGAGGAAGGATAAAACTTCAACTAGAGAGTTTCATTGTAGTATATTACTTGTAACAGGATATTAAACTCTTCTGTTAGTCTTGGTGGGTAAGATAAAATTTTGGTTACTGTGTATCTCATTTTCATTGGATAAATCTTGTTTTGATTACAGTTAAAACTGTAATTCAACTTGTAACTTCAGAATGAACTAAATGACATTAATGTGCTGAGTGGCAAATACAATAACACCGCAGGTACTACATTACAAGGTATTACAATACTATGCTCAACTCATTATCAATATTAATATCATGCACTGATATGATAAACTACAAACTACATGGTATGGCCTAAACTTGGAGAGCTGTTCTACAGATGTTGCTTTAATAAGTTATTAATCAGCCATTACCTAACTCTCAGTTAATCATTTATAATCTGAAGCTCAGCATATGAGGATGTCACATGTTTACAATATTTTACAACTCTGTGATAAACAACTTGTTCATTCAGCAATGTATATGAGTTACTGCATTAAACATGTTTGAGCATCCTTATTTTCTTGGTACATGCATGAGTAAGACTGGTAACTTTTCACCTCTCCCAGCCATTTATCTAGATAATGTAATTAATATAGTCATTTAGTTTATTACTTTAATCTGCATGTGTGTTTAACTGTAAATTTAGATTCCTAACTGCACAAGTTCACACAACTGATTAATAATAGTTTTGGAATTCTGGTTAAAATAGACACATCAAGATATATTGTGATACTATTGCAAAAGTGAACATGACATTTCAGCAATGTATATCCAATTTCATTGAAGTACAGTATGACCACTTTTGTTTATTGTTTTTTCTTAATGTTATGAACAGAAACAGTGGTTCACTTTTTAAAAATCCATAATTTTAGAATGGGTTGTTTGTACCAGCATGGTTTGCTATAGAACCATTGAAATACTTCAAAGCTTATCTTTGTATGTTGGTAGCTTTTCGTGTATTTATTGTGAAAGAATGGTGGTGCTGATCATTCTTGGGAGCTAAGATCAGTATTCATTACTACAGCAGTATTCTTATCATTTCTTGGGAAATATACATTATCATCTCAAAGTAAGGAGGGAACACTTTTTATTTCAAACTAATGCAGTTCCAATGACAAGGGTTCTAAAGCCTTGTTCAACCTCTGTATTAGGGTTATTATAACATTTTGACTCTGGTGCATTCACAAGTCTTGGCAAGTCATCTTTATATGCACATTTTCTTTTGACTAAGTTTTCTTCTGTTTTACTTTGATCAAGTTCCATGTAAAATGCTTCACTCTTATTTTAGTCTAACTTCTCAAAACAAATTCATCCTCAAACTCACTTTTTAAATTTTTCCTTTATTAGCCAAATATCTGCAAGTTATGTTATGCTTTAGATTATGTTTGTTTGTTTATATATATATATATATATACAATATATACATAAACACACACACACACACTAAGTGTTCCTTACTGATATAGACCTCATTTTCTGAAGTACAAGGTATAGTCAACCGAGCCAAGGTTGCATGCACTTTGTGCTCAATGAATGGCTACCATCAAAAGTATCAATCCTTGTCTCAATAGAAACTTCCCAATCATTACTTTGTAAAATTGTTAGCCTCTATAGTGGTTTGTCTTATATAAACATTAAATGCACTTAAAAGCTTGTTTCGCTCCCCTGTATTATGAGATTAGTGTGGTTCAGTTCTAAGACATTTTACTGCTGTAGTAAATGACTGCCAGTGTATTTTGCTAACAGCAAAGGGATGTAGCATTTAATAATTTCATTTTCAGGTTTTCTGCATGTATAATAATTAGATTATTAGAATATCATAAAAGCAACCATCATCATGTCGAAAAACCTAACATGAAAGTTAGGTCATAAAATTTGTACCCATGCAAACAAATAATAGCGTAGGTATTTGCTATATAATGATAGCCTTTATTTCCAAGCAAATTATTCAATTACTTTATTATTCTGTTTTTCCAGCAACATATTCAATTACTTTATTAGTTCACTGTAATTTTTGAAAATAGAGTCACTGTACTAGGAATTGTTTTGTTTTAAAAACATAATTATTTGCCGGCACTAAAAATGGCGTGATACCATGTGGGGAACTTATTTTTCTAACGTTCAGACCCTCTGTAAAATATATGAAGATAGAGCATATTGAATTCTGGATAGTTTTTGTGTTTTCACAAATTTTATAGCTTTGTTGGGCCACATCTTTAAATTAAGGATATTATGGCAATGTTTTGGTCTTGTGTACATATTTCTTAGTATTATTATGCAGTGAGGCAGCTCACAAAGTTAACTCATCAGATATTCCTTTTTACAATCTTCCTTCTCATATTCTTTAATTTTTTGTTAGAAAACTAGAAATTTTGTCTCATAGAACTAGGGATTATTATGTGCACTTTCACACTTCTGAATATGTGCATTCATTTGATCTCTACTGATGTATACTCCTATATTTGAAACGAAGAATGGCTTGTCTAGCTAATGTTATATACCTTCCATGTTTTAGGGGTGGATAACACAACCATAAACAATACTAATTTTTACAGTTCTTTCTTTATAAAAATTTTCATGTCTGTTTCTTTGTAAAATTAGTATACTTGCAGTTTCTATATATTGATCAAAGGGTTTCTTAAATACTACATCTACTTTCACCATCATGAAGTCATGGCAAGATCTGGTGAGCTATTGTTTAAATCCTCCATAACAACATGGGGAAGTGATCCAAACAATTCCTCCTAGCATGATGACACTCCTTGTTTGGGCACTTGATCATCAAAACCAGCCCCAACTGACTCCATAGAAAGATTTTGTTCATTCCTAAGAACTCTTTGTTTAATACATAACATATAACACAAAGACAATTCACATAAAATGGTCAAGTGACATTAATGTGGTGAATGGCAAAAACAATAACACAGCAGGTACTACATTACAAGATATTACAGTACTATGCTCAAATCATTATTAAAATTAATATCATGCACTTTTCTCTTTTCCATGTGATTGTCACATCTTATAATGATCACTATTGTAAATTATTATACAAGATTGATATAGTAATGTATACTGGTCATGTTTTATTAATACTTTTAAATAACTTGCAAGTTTCTAGATGTAAGGATTCTAAACTATTCCAACTATACACCTTTCTTGTTTTTTTCTTTCTCTCACTACTTATGTTCTGATGATTGCTATATATACACATGACTGTTTAAGTTTAATGCAAGTGTTAAATTTAGTTGTTTAGAAGCTACTGTTTATCACAAGTTTGTTTACATAACTGTGTATGAATCATACATTCTGTAGTTTCATTGTTCTGATTTATTGTTTGTATTATTGCATCGTGTTACTACAACCTACTAAGTTTCTACTTGTTCTGATTGAGTATTATTACATCATAATATATTGTAGCATGTGAAAAGTTCTAGGCATCAGTCAGGCTATAAATACATTTACAAAATGTAGTTAGGGTTACTTATATACAAAGTAAGACAAAATTAGTTTAGACATATAGTCAACTAGATCTAGACTATGTGTTTGTAAGTTTAACTGTACAGAGCGTATAGTGGTGCTTTTTTTAAAGTGAAATTATCACAGATTGTACTGTAACAACAGAGGAGAGAAGAATAATTTATCTTGTCAATTGTGTTCTAAAGCAACTAAAAAATCCTGTGTGGACTTTTGAGGTAAAGAGAGATGATTCTTTAAAGCTTTGGATACCACTATGGTAACCAAGAGTGTAATGTAAGTGAAATTATCACAAATTGTATTGTAACATCAAAGCAAAGAATAATTTGTTTTGTCAACTGTGTTCTAAGGTAACTGAACCAGCCTGTGTGGACTTTGATAAAAAGAGATGATTAGTTAAAGCTCTGAATACAACAGTGGTGATTAACAGTGTAACAAACATTTGTATATACATATGACTTGTTTTGAATATGTTATTTTAAAAAAGTGGACTGCATGCTATTTGTTTATTGTTGAAATTTATCACCAACAAATCAGAGACACCTAATGTAAAGAATCCTGCCCACATATACCTATAAAAAGCTGACAATGGAAAGCCAGCCAGGATTATACAGTGGTAAATGGCAGTAAAAGAAGACATGGATGACAGCGAAAATAGGCTTACATATGCATGGCTGTGGGGATGTTGAAAACATTATAGATATTACAACCATGTCAACTGACTTTGAATAAGTGGATGGAGAGGGACAAGCGATTTGGGCTCAAAGATGTCTATCTATGAGAGTCTGTTAAACAAGAAGAAAGGAGAGACTGGAAACAGAGAAAATAAGAGCACAAACTGAGGAAGAAGAGACTAGAAATATATATAGAGAATAAGAGCACAAAATAAGAAAAAGAAATTGAGATATTGAAAATAGAAAAAATAAGAGTACAAATTGAGATCACTAAGCATACCCAACAAAAAAATAAAGGACCCAAGAATGACAATGGGGTCAGGGCCAGCTGATCGAAGCTGCCTAAATTTGATGAACAGAAAGATAACATGAATACTTTCCTAGAGATGTATGAAAGGTTCACTCAAAGTCATAACTGGATAGTCTGTCTCAGCCACATTCTCACAGGAAAAGGCATACAAGTGTATGTGGGCATGGCACCATAAAATGCCATGGACTATGACAAATTAAATGTGGCCTTGCTGAAACACTATCAACTTACCAAGAAAGGTTTTTGCCAAAAGTTAAGAAAAGTCAAACCCGACACTGGAGAAACTGTATTTCAGTTTGTGGCACATCTACAGATACTTCACAAGGACTGGCAGATCTATTTATACATGAACAGTTAATGATCACGTGCTCTACTGAGATGTCACTGTTCCTAAAGGAGAGAATACCAAAAGACACGGAAGAAGTGATCAAGCTGATAGAATGGTATATAGAATCCCATGGAGGAAGTATAACTGGAAAGTCCGAGTATAACCAGTAAAAGTTGAAACCAGGGGTGGCTGACCAGAAGCACAATGCCAAAGTTGACAAGAGGTTAACAGATAAAAAGAAGAAGAAATGCTATGCTTGTTATAAAATAAGGCACATTGTGAGTAAGTGCAAGTCTGTCATGAATAAAGCAACAGCAGGAATCTCAATATAAAGTAGCTGGAGCTACCTACAATTATGGTGCTGGTAAGAAACAAAAGAGTGACCGTCACCATGGATGTAGCTATTATAAGAAACAAAATAGAGACAACTCCTTAGATTCACCACGAGAAGGAGGTGCAATCACCATGATTAAACAGTGCATGATTGATGGTCAGCTCACGTTAGCAACTGGGTCAACAGTGCCAGTGGTGATTGGAGCAAATGACAAACATCAAGTGGTGCCAACAAACCCCAACATACCAATAGGTGAAAACTTTCTCAGGGAAAAGAAAGTGAAAGTCCTATGAGACACTGGGAGCAGCAGTGATAACCAGCCTAGTATCTGATGACCACATAATGGGAAAGATACATCTGTGTGTGCTGATTGATGGGGGAGTGAGAAGAAAGCACAGAGGAAAGACCCTTCATTGCAGACACTTTGGGAGAGTGCAAATACAAGTCTAAAGGGAAGAGGATTGGAAAGAACTGCTATACCAGGTCTATCAAGGCAGTTCTACTGGGGAAGTTAAACAGATCATAGTACCAGCAAAATACCAGACTCAGGTGATGATACTGGCTCACAAATCGATTGTGTGGGGACACCTAGAAGCTAAGAAGATGGCAGACAGAATCACCAGCAACTTCCAGGGGTCATTGGAGATGTGACCAGATTCTGCAGGACATCTGCCAAAGGACAATATCTAGCGAGAAGGTATCCAGGGTGCCATTGGGTGAAATGCCTCTCATAGAAGAGTCATCCAACACAGTAACTGTAGACTTGATTGGACCACTATCTCCTGTATCCAACAAGAACAACTGGTATAGCATTGTCAAAGATAGAGGGAGCAAAAGAAGCCTTCCTGGAAGTGTTCTACAAATAAGCTTCCAAAAGAAGTCTTGAGTGACAGAGGGACCCAGTTTACCTCAGGTGTGCAGAATCATCAGCACTAGGCAACTTGTTACAATTCCATACAAACCCAGATGTAATGGATTTTGTGAGAGATTAGAAGGAATCTTAAAGAGCATGGTGAGGATGATGTGCCAAGAGTGACCACATGATTGGGACCAGTACCTGCAGGCAGTATTATTTGCTTAACAAGAAGTTCCACAAGCACATACAGGGTTTTGACCCTTCGAGTTATTGTACAGAAGAAGAGTACAAGGATCAATGCAGATATTGAAAGAACTGTGGACATGTCAAAAACTGACTGGAGGAGACCAGTCAACTTGCTCAAGAGAGTTTGTATGCAGCTATAGGCAGTCAGAGGCACTTCTATGACAAGAAGACCAAGGACTGACATTAAACAGTCAGACAGAAGGTTTTATTTCTACCCACAGACAACAGTAAACTCACCCAACAATGGAAAAGACCTTTTCAATTACAGAAATTGGTCAAAAGAATTGAATATAAGGTGAAAGTGCATGGAAAGACCAAGATCTACAATGCCAATCTGAGTGTTGAAGAGTACTTTGAGAAGAAAAAAGACCTAATGGTTGCAACTATTGAGGCACAGATGGACATTGCAGCTGTGGCTGTCATAGATGCAGAATCAGAATATGGTGACTTTGTCATAGAAGATAAAGACCTACTAGACCTAAAACCTCTGGATGGAAATGAGATGTACAAAGATGTGAACATCTGTGAAGAACTGACTGGCAAGCATAAGGAAAAGTTACAAGATCTACTGTGCTAATACACAGATAGACCAGGCAAGAAAGAACTTGTGCAAAACAAGATGGACACTATGACCAGGAATACAGTCAAGGTAAAGCCATACCACGTGCCCTGTGTGATGAGAGACCTGATCAAGCAAGAAGTCAAGGCAATGTTAGAAGCTGGAATCATTGAGCATTCAAATTCAGCCTACTGATCACTAGTGGTAATTGTGAAGAAGAGAGATGAATCAAACCACTTCTGTATAGAATTCTGGAAGCTGAACCTCATTATGAAATTTGACTCTGAACCTATGGGCTATCCTGGTAAAATTAGTTGAAGCCAAGTTATTTTCCAAGATCGACCTCAGTAATGGTTATTGGCATATCACAATGAAGACAGAGTCTAGAGAGAAGACAGCCTTTGTGAAACCAGACAGATGCTACCAGTGCAAGAGAATCCCATTTGGGTTAGTCTCAGCAGCAACATTTAACCACATAGTGAGGACGATGTTGCACAAAATCACCAATCAAGACCACTGTGCAGATGAGTGAGCAGCAGGTTTGACCATCAGACCATCTACCTGCTATATCGATTATTCTGTGCTGGACTGTGTTGGGCACAATGTGAACAACTGATGAATAGCCAGGGAAGAGAAGAAGCACCAGCTCTGATGACCAAGCAGCAGACCAGGTCTTTCCTGGGGTTAGTAGGATATTATAGGATGTTTATCACAAATTACACTGAAATTGCTGCAACACTGAGTGACCTGAACAAAAAAGGCCAACCCAACAAAATGAAGTGGGAACAACCACAGCAGATAGTATTCTAGAAGTTGAAGAATATGTTAGGAAGTTTGCCAATCCTTAGAATGCCAGACATCAACAAACCTTTCACTGTTTAGGCCAATGCATCAGATGCTGGAATTGGAGCAATGTCAGGCACATTATTAAAATCCTTCATAACAAAACAGGTGATCTTCAGAATCTTTCAAAATTCTCACCAACATGTTTTCAATGACTAGTCACTCACTCCACTATTCTATAAAAAAGGATGTTATGGCAATTTTATTGGTTTTCCATTTATTCTAAAATTACCACTTGATGGATATATTATTTTACTGCATCCCTGAAACTGGCTATGAAGTTCTCTATCACACAGTGTGCTTTTAATTAGGTTAAAATCACTTTTAATTCACTTGCTTCTGAGCAATCCCATTATTGGTAAATTATCTAGTACTGAAAGCAGTTTCAAGGTAGCTAATCCACATTGAGTTACACTTATTAGTACTCAGCTCCGAGATCTAGTAAACATATCCACGTGGCATGCATTCATTGGATAATTCTTTAGATTTCCTTAAGTATGGTATTCCTTGCATTTTGACTTACATCATTACTAGAGATAAGTAAGGGCTCCTTGATTTTTGGATTATGTTATCAAACAGTTTTATTTTTGACTTTCTTTACATTTATTGTGTATGCACTTATATTTTATAGGGTTGTTTGACAGATTAGGTTTTTCTAGCATCAATCAAAAGCATTTCCAGGTTCATCCTAACCAGACATCTGTCTGAGCCTGTAAATATATCTTGATGTTAACATAATACACAGTCAACAAAATTGTCATTGCACACCCACCCTTTAGAAAAACAACAATTTCAACCTAGCCTGTACTTTTGAAGAAATACTTATTTCTCCTCTTTTAAACTTTTGTAAAGTGTGAGCCTCCATTACTGTCAATGACAATTTATTCCATAAGCTACACACCTTCTTAAAAAACATCATCATCCTAACTAGGACTTAGCTTACCTTTTCCAAATCTTAAATTTGTGTTCTCTACTTCTATCATCTTCAGAGAATCATTTAAAGAAATCAAAACCCTTATCTTATCAATCTTGCTTATAATCTTGTGACACTGCAATAAGATCACCTCTTATACTCTTTTTCATTGAAAATAAAATAAGAGACCTTAATATGCTAGTAATGGCTTATATTGTCTAATGATAGTAAACACCTCTTTTAAACATACTTTTGCACTAATCAATGGACAGAGCAAATATCTCTGGTCAAACTGACCATAGTGCTAAACCAACAGTTTAGTTTGGCAACTATAACTCCTAGTTGTGCACTGCATGGGTCAATCTCAATGTTAAATTCATGGAAAGACAAGTCATTCTGTCTGTTTCCTTCATCTAGAAATTTCCCCTGTAACAAATACAATTAAGAGCTCAAAGCATCGATATGTAGCTGGTCAAGTGGCTGGTTTAAATATAGTTCTCTTGTTTCATTCAAAAGGACAGTATCTGAGCAGAAGAAATATTAGAAAATTGTGAAAAAATTACCCAAAATATCTTATATTCACAAACTTATGAAAATGTTACAGACACAGTAATTTTCAATTAATATACAATAAAGACTCTGCAAGTTTTAATTCAGTATTGACTGAAATTAGACAGATTAAGTTGTAGACTTGTACTTTAAGCTAAGAACCTTTATACTGTTTAAACTTGGAACATATACTATAGTGAGCAATATAGGCAGTTAGCTGTTTTACAAATTAAGAAGAGACTAGCTTCAGATAGCTAAGTAACTGGCTTATATATAATGACACTTTACTGTTGAAATGTTATTACAAACATATTGAATAACATAGTTTTAGATAAGGGTTTTTACCTTGTATAGATGTAATATATGAATATACCATACCATGCATTTTCTACCTTCTTATATTAATAGAGTATTATTCTAAATTGATCAGTTACTCTGAGTATGTACAGTTTTTACATAAAATGTGGCCAGAAAGTCATTAAATTGATTTTGTTCTAGCTGCCTTTGTTCCTTTGCTACTCTACTGACATCATACATATTTTGCCATGGGTGATGTATCTGTAATGCTGCACTTTATGCATAAGTTTAGAACAGAGTCAGATGGGTAGTGCTGGTCCTCCGGTTAAATCTCACATTATCTGTGAAATAAGGAACAATGAATTGAATTGGTCTGATCAGTTTGAGAGAATAGTTCTAAACTAGTAGAAGCAACTGTCAGTCCATCATTTAAGCAAGTATACACACTGCGCGTGTTTCTTTGATTTAATAAATTTGTGTTTTTGTATTTTACATTATAAGAGTGGAATTGGAGCAGTGTTGTCTCAAATGCAGGATGAAGTACAACATGTAATCATGTACACTAGCTGCACACTTACAATACTTGAATGCAGATACTGCACAATGAAGAAAGAACTGTTTTTAATTGTAGTCATTATGAAATGATATCAACACTACTTGTATGGTAGATGAACTTTAAAAACCCAAAAGGGATGATATTCACACAGTATTGCTTTGGCCTGCAACACAAAAACACTGATGGATTGTCTCACTATACAGTGAGATGCCACCATTATTTTAATGTCCAGATTCTGGACACTTTGTGGTAATTGAAACCACTTCTACCATAGTTATAAAAAGCCACAGAATAGAAAATTACACTAGTGAATGGATTACCATGATTAATAATTCAGGAGCTCCAGGAAGAATGACTGAAGTACTCAGACCTAGCATAGGAACTTCTTGCAGTGCAGCAAGGTAAAGCATGACTAGTTCAGATTGGGAAAAGTAACATGCACATACATAAATTCTGGTTAAGAAGTTAGTACACAGGAAGAAGAATGGTCAACTATTTGAAAGCACTCGAGTTTTGGGTCTTGTTTGAAAACATGGACATACATAACTCATGGTTTTTGTATGAGCAGTTATGAGTTCAGGAAGGTATGTTGTACTTTTGCTATCAACCAATGCCTTGTTTCTCAGCTTCTGTTACAGCTAGTAGTCCACAGGACTTTTAGGCACAAAATTCTCTAGATTATGACATTAGGGTGCCACAATGTTGCCCAAACTTGTGCTAACTTTCAGTGGTGGTTATACTTGCTGCATTTGAGTCAAGACATTCTGTGTTAATCTAAACACTGTGGTGTGTGCCACTCAGAAAAAGAGTCAGCTTAAATAGAATAAATTCTAGCAGGTAACTGTTGGTTCTTCCATAAAGAAAAGTCCTGAACATTGCTGGTTCACTCCCAGATATGAAACAAGGACATCTGTACATACTCATGGCCAGCGACTTTTTCACAACTTGGACCAAGGATTATCCATTGATTATTGTGTTAGCACAGTCAGAAGCTTATGCATTACTGAGGTATGTGATAGTCTGGTTTGAAATACCTGAAAAGATGCACAGGGTTTAGAGAGCTAACTTTAACAATAAACTGAATATGCACAAGTCTGCATGTCAACAGTTTCAAAATGCCACCATATAACAGAAATGGTGATATAACAAGACAGTGAAGGAATAAATGTACCAGGGTGGAGGCTGGATGTAACACTGGTATGTGCTAGCAGCACAAAAGCTGCTTACTCCAGCCAGACAGGACTTCATCTTCTGCTCTGACAAATCCATACAATAATATACAAGTTATAGTAATGAAGTGAGTGAAAGTAGTATACCTCAAACAGCTGTGTCTGTATATTACCAATGAATCTCTAGCAAACAGGCTTTATCAAGAATCAGAGGAGAAAACCAATACAAGTTAGAGAAAGAAAGGAGCACTGTTTTGTCCTACCTTGACCCATAAGATGAAAAGAAAAGTGCTGGGGATTACGTATCATAAAGGAAGAGGCAGCCATAACAGTTGTCAAAGTCCGAACAATGGTCTGATTAATAAGGCTTAGATTGAGCTTGAACATCAAACAGATAGGATGGTCATGTGGTTGAAAGATAACAGAAAGGATTGTTTGTTTTTAATTATGCACAAAGCTACACAAGGGCTATCTGTGCTCTGCCCACCACGGGTATCGAAACCCGGTTTCTAGCGTTGTAAGTCGACATACATACCGCTGTGCCACTGGGAGGCCAACAGAAGGGATGCTACATTACTTGCTTTCCAAGTTAGCAGTTATGAGTAATGCATGTTAAATACCATACTTTTCATAGGGATGATATATAAACTAGAGAAGAGGAAGACCTCACAAGCAAATGTCACAATTCTCATTCTGGGAAAATTGAGGATTTGTTTAAATATTTCCCTATAAAATTAAAATTTATAAATCTTATATAATATTAAAATCTGATTTATTAGTTATGTTTTGATGCCAAGTTTATTTGTATACAAGGATATTAAAGTAATATAATTAAAATTTTAACATAACTTTAAAATGTTGCGATATGCTCACTTTGACTTTCCCATTGTTAATGTATGTCACAACATAATGAACACAACCATTAAACAATTTGTGAATGGAAACAAAGGATTTGATCTGGATGTTGAGACATTTAAATATCAGGTTAACTATGACTATTGACTTGTGAGTCATTAATCAAAGAGACAGTGCACCTGTTATTTTAATTTTAATGAGAAAATATTTCAACTTAAATATTGAAATATTCAACAGGTAGTGAATTTTCATGGATGGATAAAAGTAACAGACTCACACTATGACTGAAAGAAAAAGGTTTTTCCTGCTATTTCTTAGTAGTACTAGTGCAATAGCTTTCAATTGGGTTCAATCAATATACACAAGTGGGTGAAATTATCAGTAGTAGCTTGGATGTCATATGAATTATTTTGAATTATGCAGCTTGAAATATTTTATAAGCACACAGTTTTCTAAATATCTTTTTAACATTGTTTCACTATAAATTGCAAATAAGTTTACAAGGAGTGGAAAGTAATGCATGCATGCTGAAGTTTTGAAAAACCACACTTAACTAGTACTAAACTTGTACCAAAAGTTGCAAGACAAAGATGATGGAAGCTTAGTGGATTCTAATGGTACAAGTTATCATCTGCTAACCAAAGTCAGGTCATTATTAGAAACCAATCTAAACTCTCAATCTCATTTTTATCATGGGAAGTTTACGTAACGATTAGAGAATAATGGAAGGAATGGTTGTTGATCAAAGGCTAGGCTGTGTTGTTTACAGTAACAAAAATGGCAACTGTTGGCAGTACCACTATATGTATTGGCCAAGCAAAGACATAATGAAGCCTGGAGACTGACAAAATCACAGATGTTAGGTATACATGTGTGGGCAAATAGGGCATAAGCATATATGAAGCCTATAGAAATGTCAATTGACCAAGGTAGTCCTTTAACCCTTTCGCCATGGGCACCTGCAATTTGTAGGGGTCATATGAGAATTTCACTTATGCATCCTCACAAAAACTGGTAATAATTTGTTATAAATTATAAGTATCTTGTAAACAAAAAACAACATTATTTTGATTAAGCATTTCTACTAAAAATTAACATTTTCTTAAATCAAAAATGTATTTCCAATATAGGATGATTGTTGGAAAATGTGAAACCGGTGTCAAAGAGCCAGGTCAAAACCAAGCTATAGTTGGTACATCTGGACAAACTTGGTTTAACCTCCTCCCAATACACCATTGTCAATATGTGTGCCATTTCCTTTGATAAATGTCCATCATGGAATGATGCAGAGACTTAGACAGGCACATGGTACCCTTTGAAGTGAAACCCCAAAGCAGTATGAAGGGCTGCATAACTTACACACAAGAAGCTTGAGCTTCAGGATGAATGTTTATAATATGTCAGCCTGTGGTTGCCACAGCAACCACAACCAGCTGGCCAATCCAGTGCTACCAACAGAATTCAACCAGAGGTTGGATGAATAATTGCTAGGACTCTGGGTAACAGATGAATAGGTGGGTAGGCATGCACCCTACCCAGTTCAGTCCTGACTGAATGCATCTATTACCTATATTTAAGGGTGAGGTACCAGAGACTAAAATGCCGGGAGTTGAGTGTTCCAATGAGTGGCAAATGCCAATGCCTAAGAGTGAAGTACCGAAGACCAAAATGCCAACAGCTGAGTGTTCCAAAGAGTGGCAAATGTATTGATCATTGGTGTCCTGAACTGAGAGCAAATCCAATGGAAAATTCCTCAATGAAGTATCTATTCTGTCAGGAAAATTCGGTAGGGTCGAGACAATTTATTCCCCACTAAATTCATCACCCCTGGAGAATAGTCATCTAGTAGGATGATGAGATGTGAGTGGACCCAATACAGAAGTTCCCAGGTTTGAGAGTGTCCTTCACAGGAAATGCAAGACACCACTATAGTATTTTTGGAGTTTGAGGCATGATGACTTTGCCCCTCAATAATTCCAGACACTGAGACATTGCCCTTTGAACAACAAGAAATTCTAAAACACTGATGTGGAGGGAAGCCTCGTCATCCATCCACAGGCTTTGGAATTTCTGACCATATGCACCCCATCCCTGAAGAAATGCATCTTGGAAACAATGGAGTGCTGGATGAGGTGGCGACACAGGAACACTGATCATAGTGTTGTTCTAATCTAACCACCACTCAAGATCGAAGATGTTAATCCTGAATAATAAAACTGGGTAATCTAGTGAATTGCTGTTCATGATCCACTGGTCACGTAGAGACCACTGAAGGGATCTCCTGTGCATTCATCCCAAAGGTATGAGGGATTCGAGTGATGCCCACATCCCCAAAAGATAAAGTACTGCATGAACCATAGCGTAGAGCTGGATGGAAGTTGGTTGAGCCCAACTGAAATACATGTTGAAAAACACACTCAGATGGATGATACATTATGTTGGAGTGAGAAGAGATGTCTCGGCTCTGATAATAAATCCTCCCTTGGTTGCTTTGGAAAGCAGTATCTGGGTGTGACGTACCGTCAACTTACAAGATGCCACCAGCAGTAGCCTAATATCCATGGAATGGTGCGAGATCAGGCCCAGGGACTAGAGATGATGAGAAAAGGTTTTTATGATTCAGCAGAACACATGTAGACAATGCTAGTCTGAAGAACAGAGTCTTGAACTGCAGCACCAAATCATTGTGCACAAAATGCAGACAATAATGGGACAATGCCACTATGGGAATGTGCAGATAGTCCTGGTGAAAAAGACCAATGCAGAGTGAGGAATGACTCATGAACTGTAGAGGGTCTAGGAATTGATTTGGATGAGGAAGATTGATGACTGGATGCTAATCTCCCATCTTCTTGGGCACAACAAACAGATGGAATTAAAACCCAGGAAGAACTGAGATGACTGTCTCCACTGCCCTTTGACCCATAAATATCTTATAACCGAGGAATAAAGTTCCAAGGATCCGGGGGAGGTGGAAACACTACACAATGGGGGGAGGGGGTGGATAATGGTGGTGGAGATGTGAACTGAATAATTAACCCTAAAGCAAGGACCTGTAGTACCCAAGGTTTTCCACATATCCAGGCATTCTCGAATCTAAGCTCTCACTGACCCTGAAGGCATACTGTCAGAGTTTTAAGTATATGGGCTTGGATTCTTTACAGTAGGTGTCTGTGACTTATCAGCAATAAGTTCGAACAATAAATGGACAGTTCAAAATCCACTTGTTTTAAAATAATATATATTCAAAACAAGTCAAACATGTGTTCAAAAATTTCTTTCCACTATGGATATCACAGTTATATCTAAAACTCTAAATAGTTCTCTTTTCTTGTCAAAAGTCCATAGACTGATTCAATAACTTTAGAATCCAGTTGACAAGACAAATTATTTTTCTCTTCTCTGTTTCTTACTAAACAATCTGTGATAAATTTAATTATGTTATCTCATGGGTTACCACAGTTGTAACCAGATCTTTAAATAAGTGTATCTTTTTTTTTGTCAAAAGTCCACACAGGCTGGTTCAGTTACTTTAAAACCCAACTGACAAGACAAATTATTTTTTCTATATCTGTTGTTACAATACAGCTGTGAAACACACTACAGAAATCATCTGTTAAAGTTAATCACTCACATGCCAGCTAACTTCACATTTTCTTTCTCTAACTTTTTTGATTGAACTTTTCTTACTTGCACTTGCTTGGTCACCCATATATATATACCTTGCCCAACTGAGGCCTTGAACTTTCTACAAACAACAAGATGCTATGATGCAACAATACTCACATAATGAGAAAAACTTAAAAGGTTTCGAGAAAGATGACATAAACAATACTGCAACAATTGAAAAACACACAACATACGACTCTTACCAAGTTACATAACGAAATTTGTTATATCTATTACCTTTAAAATAATTAACTTTTAGCACTCTTGTTATAAAAAAATAATAATCATTAAATATTAGATCATTAAATGAACTAAATAATAACTCTTACACTAAACAATCTTGTATATCCAACACATATGGTAGTCATTGCCGCCACTGGCAGCATTCCAACCATGCGGAGAAACCTTATGGATATGGGTGGAATCTATTCTGGGTACCCATGGGCCAAGGGACTGATATTGGGAGGGTCAAGACACTCAAACAGGGGCAGAACTATGACCCCCTGTAGTAGCCAAGAAAAGTCGAGAAGCTAACAAGAACAATGATGAACACAGACAGGTGACATGAACTCCTGAATCCAAAGATTCTGGAACACCCACAAAAATCAAGGATTGGAGAAAAAAGCCTCAAATAACTTACGGAGGGTTACAGCAGATAGATGCACATCCTCCAACAAATATACCAGTCAAAAGACTTAAGAAAAGTGCAGAAGCTGACAATCGAACCAAGGAGGATGCTAACAATGGTCTCAGTTATATGGTGATCGCTGAAATCCTTCCTAAAAATAAGGTGTAGGGATGAAAAATATCTCAGCACTGTAAATATGGACATATGAATCCTAGAAAATTGTGATTTATTTAGGTTGACCACAGACTCTGTTCTGGAACCCCACATTTCCAGGAGTGTGTCTATTCTCTGAGAGTCTAAATACACTTCCACTTGGTGGTGGTAGGTGAAACCATGTTGTTCTGACAAATGTGGCAGAGTAGGCATAGCTATCTTCACATAACTGAACAGTAAACCTACCTGCATGAATTACAATATCAGGAGATGGAGGGAGAACTAAGTTCTCACCCTCAGACATTTCCACCATCAATGAAGGTGCAGAGTCAAAAGCAACAAGCAAAAAACAAAAACATCATGCACTCGATGTACCAATGGAAGAAAAAGAGCCAGAGGCAACTGATCCAAATTGGCCTCATGAGAAGCTGACAGAGTAAAGGAGGGCACTGGAGAAAGCAAATCTAAATTCTCTCCAGAAGTTCCAGGATCACCCGCATGTAGAGCCTCATACGCCCCCCCCCCCCCATTGAAATACCACCAGACCAAATGTATATCTTTTAGTGAAAGTATTTTTTCTCCATACATTTGAAAGTGACAATGGATCTCCTGTGAGTCACATAATGGTCAGGCTTTCTTGCATACGAAAATCTATCCTTCAGGTAGCTCAGTAGTAAGTCAGACAGTTTATAATACTAAAAATTGGATTTCAATACATGTGGTTGGCAGAGCACATACAGCCCAATATGTAGTTTTGTGCCTAATGAGAAAAACAGGATTTTATATACCATAATAACTATTATCATATAAATGACTGGAGTTCCAGTTGTGAGGTTGAGATGCTCTTATGATCTTAATGGAAACTTTTAGAGGATCAATAAAGAAAGACTTGTTAAAATTATCAACTACAGATCATGCTTTGCCAGTGTAACCTGAAACATATCAAAATATACCCTTTGTTATTTCAGTAATATTTTTTCATTTACTCCTTTAATAAGTGTTTGGTCATATAAACTGAAGCTGTAGTCTCTTGAGATATCTTTCCATGAACCAACTTTCACTGAAACCAAACTATGTAAATCCAATGCTCCTTACTTAACGAGAAACATCAGTGATTTTCGTACAACACAGTAAAATATATATACATTATTTATTTGGCAAGTGAAGGACATTGCTGTCATTAAACAACTGTGCAAAGTTGCAGCAAAATCCAAACAGGCTGAACAGGTATTATCTATAAGCAAACAACAAAATAACAAAGGTAATTAAAACAAAACTAACTCCTTGGTTTATATCAGTGGTCGGCAACCTCTTTTGATCGCGGGTCAATTATTATTTTTTTTTCAAATTTAGCATTGTATTGGGTCAGTGATAATCATATAATTATTAATACCAGTACATGTATGTATGTTTATTTACATACAAAAAAATTAATAGTTCGACCAGTTTGATATTTTTCACTGAAATTGATCATAAAATTCTCCGTAGCCGTGACTCTTTCCCATCTTTCCTTTAATATCGTTGTTCTTCTCACATAGCCGAGAAACTTGAACTGAACAATGATTGTGCCCTTAAGGGTTGCAATGGTGAAGCCAACTTTTGGCAGGTCAGCCAAATTATTGCCGCGGGTCATAGGTTGCCGACCACTGGTTTAAATGAAAACTAAGTAGACTAAATGAAAACTTTTGAAAATGCATGGATTGTTTGCATACCACATTGATTTTTCCTTTCCCTGTTTCAGGCTGGTCCTTACATTTAACTTTAAATCCAATAAAGTTTAAACTCATGACATGGCCAAGAAGCATATCAACTTTCTCTCATTCCCACAAATGCGCACACACCACATGGACAACACAACCCAAGACAAGGAAATGCACTCAAACACAATAACATGATATTTTAATAATTTAGAAATATAATGCAGAATAAAATAATCACAATAATTTGAGAAAAATCTTTTTACAATGTCAAAAAAATTACATTTTTAATTGATGAAATAATAGAATTTTAGAGAAAAGGAGCCTTTGTCAATAGAAAATAATACAATACATAACAATCTAATTACAACAACATAAATCCCTTTACTTTAAATTTTTAAAATGATAATAAAATGTACAGAATGAAATACAAGAATAATCCTTTAATAATAATAATAATGGCAAATAGAAAACTGCACTCTTAAATGAAAGAATAATAATTTAAATATATACATGTACATAGAAGAAAATCTTTCAACAATAATACTTACAAAAATGCCCATTAACAAAGAACACTTTTTACAAACCCCTACTGAACAACAGAAGTCCACACACACATATACTAAAGTCCCTTAAACACACAAAATAGGATTTTTAAAACCTATCCCTTTGAAAGCGGTGGTCTAACAAATTTTTCAAATGAAAGATAATTATAAGACAACAAAAAAGAAAACCTCTGATAAAAAGTACATACCCACTTCAACTATTCTAACATAATATGCCAAGATAAATAAACTAAAAGTCCTTCAACAATGACCAATACAACTGAGATAAATAAACAATGGAAATATGGCATAAGTTTAAAAATAAAATAATTTGATTATGGTTCTTAATACATAATGCAAATGATGAAAATACATGTTAGACAAAAATCAAATGTTTTAACTGACCAGCATGCACTAAAACGAAAACCCTTTAGAAAAACACATGGTATAAGAGTTACTTTACAATTTTAATATAAGAAATAATAATAACTTCAAATTATGAAAAAAAACAGGTAAAATAAACTTTGCCAACTTATACTTTGAAAATTTGAAACATATCTTCCTTAAAGAATACCTATACAAAGAAACAAAGAAAGAATTGCTGCATAGAAAAATGCAAATTAAGCCCCCAGAGACATAGAAAATAAATATTTTACCTTACATTACAACTCACCAAGAGCATTTCAGTGCTGCTTTCCCTGACCTTAACTCTGCTAACAGATTACCTAGAGCCAAATATTGCCTGTATACTGCATAGGCTTACGTTTGTATGCAAACTGCTAACATCTACACAAAGCAGATGATACACAATTGCTCCCAAAGCAGCTGTTAGCATGTTATACACATTCAGTGATTTAATTAGGTTTATTTTACATTAGAATTATAATCAAATTTATAAGCATTTATACATTATTAGTCAAGGCCTAACTTGACAATCTGCACTTTAACTGATTTTAAAGTTACTTGTGAACTTTAGATCTGGTTATTTGGGAACTTTGTGTCAAGTGAGCATATACTAAAGTAATTAGAGAACTGATTTTGTGGCCTTTATTAATTAACCATCAATTTAACCATAAATAAATATTTCTGTGTTATGTACAGTATTATCTGTTCAATTATTTTTTATTTTTCATAAACTGGTAGGCCTATATGTACATTGTTTTTGGTCAATTGCTGTGTTATCAGTCACTACGATTATCTTTTACATAGATTCTACGGTACATTTATTTTATTAATTCAAGCTTTGCTGTTTTTATTAAATTGTTTTATTACAATGTATGTTATGCAAAATTTATACTTTTATATACTTGTGCTTTTAAGGCTTTAAAAAGTTGCTTGAAAATGATAAAACTCTTCCTGGCACCAGTGATACTGCTAGTGATTGTCCTTCTGCTTCCAGCATCATTCTTCAATTTCGAATGAACAAAGCTTTGCATGCACAAGCTACGGAGCCATATAGTAATATTCTTAAGACAGGTAACTTGCTTGTTGTAGATGGACAGCCTCTGTCAGCATTCAAAACTCTAGTTAAAGTACAAAAACAAAATGACAGTACAACTAATTTCAACAGAGTGAAAAAATGTATTAACCTTACTGCATAAGCCATTTGTGAGAAAATAACAGTGGTTTTTATATTCAACAATTGGATTCTAGGCATTCACTGCATTTCCCATAGAGTTGAACTAGCATTGAAATACAGTATATCTAAATTCTTTACTGATGTAAAAGACTTTATGACAACTATATATTACTTATTCACATGATCTGGAAAGTTCAAAAGGCACTTTAAGACAACTGCTAATGCATATGGTGTGCATTTTAATTTTCTCAAAGCGCATGGTATACAATTTCTTGTACACAAGACCTGGAGTAAATAATTTACTGAATAACTGGGTAATTCTTGCTCAAGCAATAGATAATTCTCTTGCCAGTTGAAAACGTAGAGTAGTATCAGTTAAGATTCATAGACTATTAAAAAAAAAGAAAGACTTTACTTTTATGTCAAACTGTTGCTTTCACAAAGATATGCTGGATGCATGTTCAGTTTCATCTATGCAGTTTGAAAAAGAAAACATTTTATGCTATCAGGTACTGCCTTTAAAGCAGGACACCAGATAAAGAAAACAGGGAATACCCTAATGTCAGTATCAACTACAGATGAATGAACAATGTAGATTGTGCTGAAAAAACTGTAGACAAACTGAGAATTATAGTCATTTCAAGTGTACAGGCTTGTCTTGAATCCTCCTTTTAGATTGAACTTTATCATAGTATGTTTCGGACAGATACAGTAAACTGGGATAACACCACTAGGGAAATTGAGTGTTTAAGTTTACTTGAACATCATTGTTATGAAACACTAAAAATGTACAATTTTGACAAAACTAAGATAAGTTCAGAATGGAAAGAATTCAAGGGAATGGTTAAGTACTACACGAATGGTGTCAAAATTAAGGATCAATGAAAGCGTGTGTTTCTATACAGAAGAAATGAATCTAAGAATGTTTGTATGCTAGTGGAAAGAGTGATCTGTACAAGACCTAGTAATAGTGTCATTAAGGTAGGGCTTAGTCACCTTACCTGCATATTCACTGACCAAAGGCTTAGTTTAAAACATGCAATAGTGGAGAACTTTCTGTCAATTAAACCAAATGACATATCAGAAGAAAAAAAAGAAATATCAGAAGCAGCCTTGGAGAACTTTATGGCAAAAAAAAGGAAAAGGAAATTTGATACAAATCCTTCTAATATGTCTATAGAATGCACAGTCAAGAAATGGAAGTCAAACATGTGCAATGAAATTGAAACTGATTCTGTTGGTGATGAAGATGGAAATGATTATGGAAATCATGATCAGGATGATTTTGATTCAACCATGTATAGTAGATCAAGTGATGAGGCTGACAGAGATGAGAATCTTTTTCAAAAATGTGATTGCACAGGAATCGTTTGATGTTGACACTGATTATAGAGATGATTCTCCTGTAAACAATGCGTGTGTGAGGACAATGACTGAATATGCTCTGAGATATGTGTGACTTTTAATCTTTTGAAAAAATAGTGAAACAGATGTTTTATTTCCAAATAAAAAATTTAAATACCATTTAACTCTTGTCTGTAAGTTACCAAATGATTAATTACTATACGATTATAAGTCAAGATGTTACATGCCAGACTTTAAGGAGATTATGACATTATAATTTTTCCAATTTTACTGGATATTTAAATTTCATTGATTATTACTTTGTTTATTCCTCCAATTAATGACTTAACCTTACATTTACCTCTTACCCTTACTTTGCCCTTGAAATATGACCACAGGTTCACTTAATAGAAAAATTAAGTCAATACCAATTAACTTTTATTGTCTAGTTTTGTAAACAAAAATATATAACTATGGCAACAGTCCCTGTGTACTGTTTGGCAGGAGCTGGTTACAGCTTTTGTACATTTTTCAAACATCAGGGCCTGATTATTTATACCTAAAAGTACAAACACTGTGTTTTTGCATGAAATCATTGGACTGTCTTCTATAACAGTATAAAATCAGTCAGCAGTTCTAGGCTCTCAAAATATCTTTCTGACATCCAATTCACATTAAAAACCAATTAAAAGTGTGTCATGGCAATACTCCTTACTTAACAAGGCTCGATTTTAAACGTCATCTGACACGACTAAAAACTTCCTTGGATGACCAACTGAAACCCCCATGTTGTCTGACGAACAACTAGCACTATGGAACAGACCCTTAGCCAGAACAGCATCACAGTTTACTATACACTCATCCATGCACTACATAGGTTATGATGACTACGATTCTCGACCAAAATCATTGGTAAATTCCCGAACTACGAACTCAAAAATTTGAACCACACCAAAAACGTATCTTTTTATCCATTATTTTTTTAAAACAAAGATTGTATTTTGTACTAGAGAAATGTTGGTACAATCCACAAAAATGGGCTGAAAATGTTAGGAAACGTTTGCTTTTGTGATTGGCCAATAATGATGTTTGAGTCACTAAACTTTTTATAGTGAACAAGCTGCACATAAATTTTGTATGGAGCGTGAATGGCTACACATGGTAACACAGTTCAGTATATACAGCTCAGTTAGTTACATTACCGCTCATTTTTATTTTTCATTTTATTCTATTATATATATAAATTACAGCTTTTACAGTAAGTAATTTTTTTCTAAAACAGGGACGACATTTTGATCACTGGTGCGATCATTCTCAAGTACAAAAGTTTTAACACTAAAAAACGTTTAGTATTGAAATCAATATTTAATCAATGTAAAAAAAATTGTAACATATATATATATAATCAGTAAGTAAACTAAAACGAAACTATTGCCACACATAACGCGCGATGTTTGTATGCATATATATGGGCAGGTGGAAATTTGCAATATTTAGTAAGAGTAATTTTGAGTATAAATGCTTACGACAATAAAACTAACATGGCTGTCTCAACTTATTACCGATAAACCTTCGGTAGGATCTAAAATGGTCAAATTTACAAAATCAAACAAAGAATTTTCATCATTAACCATCACAATCGAAAGACTGATCCCCTTTCGATTATGCACACATGTTAACGACCAATCAATTCCAGAAAATACGCAAGATCTAGCTACCATGAGAAAAGCGGAAAAATCACAAATTAAACAGAACATAATAATGGTGATAACTGCAAATAAAATTTTATGAACATTTTGATCAGTATGAAACAGAATAACAATAAATAAAATAAGGCTAGCTTTGTTTCTATCCAGGTCAATACAAACTACAAGTATGAACAACAATACATATCAGCGATGTGTGTGTGTGTGTGTGCACGTACATGTGCAGCACTCAAACATTGTGTAGGTATTACGATATAGTAATATATGTCAGATTTCCAATGAAAGTCTAGTCTTACTGCAGACTGTACTCTACTGTACTTAGTGGGCAGGCCAAGCTGGTTAGAATGAAAACATTGAAAATTATTGGCCAATAACACTGTTCTGCTTGAAAGTTTTACAGACCACTGACTGTTTATTTTCTTAAGATACTATGTAATATTAGCATGGTTTGGGCTTATTTTTTCCGATGTAAAGAAACTTACAAAAATTAATTGAATAAAGATGCAAAATTGGCAACTAAACATTGACTGTACTTTTAGGAAATAAATAAGATATAAAAAACATCAAAATTCTAGTAATTGAGTCTTTTTTTTTTAGGGTCTTTGTACATTGGTATTGTCGTAACTGGATAATTTTTAGAGTCAATGTATTTTGTCTCTTGGACAACTAATACAGCCTTCCTAACAACTTCTGATAGAGGTCAGGTTGTCCAAAGGATAGCCTGGAAATTTCCTTAAAATCAAGCTCTGCTTAATGTGAAATGTAAGATTTATCCATAATGGCTAGTGTTATGTATGAGACTGATCATTCTTATACAGCAGTTTCAGCCATAACCTCTAGATATTGTTATGTCTCTGTATGTTTGCTTGTTAATTCTTACAAGATACAAGTCCTTTCTTTATAAAACTTGTTTATTCTTCCTCAATACAACTTTGTAATGTACTTAATTTTCACAGTTACACACACTATAGTTCACAACAATTCACTCGTTTTCTATCCCGCTTAGACTTAATTGTCCGTCCCCGCAACTATAGTTCCAGTCACTGTGTCTGCTATCCTCAGTTCCCGCCGACCGTAACCGCTGTCTTTCTTTCTCTCTGCCTGCTTCGTCTCCGCAACGTCTCTGTCTCCACTATTGCTTCAACTCCGTCTGTCTCTCTCACTGTCTAGCACACTGATATACGATAATACTGCCTGTTCTAGAAACTTCTAAGACTCTCAACATGTGCTACCAGTTTCACTTGACGCAACGCTGTCGCAACACACTAGCGAATCTTCTAGAATATTCGTCATGTGACCCCGCTGTCATAACACACTAGCGAATCTTCTAGAATACTCGTCCCGTGACCCCACTGTCGTAACACTGCCCCTTCCTTAGTATTGTTCGTCCCGAACAATAGCCACTTACATTAAACTAATAAACAATTAACAATAAATTAATTAAATGTACAGAATTTACAAACACAAAATTAAAATTCAACAAAGTATTTTAATTTTTCGGGACGTTTCTTCTTCCGCACTGGTCTCTGTCTCGTTGGCTTCTGCTTCATATGGGGTTCATCTGCTTCATCAGGAAACGTCCTATCACTGGTAACAGTCACATCAGTAACAGTAACTTCATCAAGGGCTTCACTGTTTCCCTTCTCAAAACCGAATAGTTTCTTCTTCGACAGTGGTTTTTTCAGGTGACACGTCTTCAGCAGCGTCATTTGTTCCATTGTTTACTTCATCCCAACTGAAATGTCCTGGACCGTGATAACACCGAAGCCTGTTGGCATGCACCACCTTTGGCTTATCTCGCTGACCACATTTTATCAGGAAAGTCACGTCTGAGAGACAATCCACTATGTTATATGGGCCTACCCATGGAGAAGACAACTTAGGAGACTTCCCTTTGGTCTTCCTGGGATTATACAACCACACTTTGTCTCCTGGTACAAAGCTAACCTCAGTAGATCTCTTGTCATAAGATGACTTCATCGAATCAGCAGACGTTTTCAAGTTTGAGCGCACTTGATTGTGAATTTCATTCATCCTTTCTGTTAACTCTTTCACAAACT
>NW_013671631.1:0-1560 GCF_000517525.1 Limulus polyphemus
TGTACTTTTAATGATGTTCCAAAACCTGTTGGCTTAACTTATCTAATTTTACTTTTAATGATGTTCCAAAACCTGTTGGCTTAACTTATCTAATTTTACTTTGAATAATGTTCCACAACCTGTTGGCTTAACTTATCCAATTTTACTTTTAATGATGTTCCAAAACCTGTTGGCTTAACTTATCTAATTTTACTTTGAATAATGTTCCAAAACCTGTTGGTTTAACTTATCCAATATTACTTTGAATAATGTTCCAAAACCTGTTTTTCTTTTGTCTTTGACATTTTCAAAGAAGGTCAAAAGAGAAAGAGTGTTCTAAAATGTTTGTATCATCAAACAACTTGAGGAACAGTCCTTATAAGAATATATCCATTAAACTTTCCTATTAAGTAACTCATCATCTTTGCAGTAACTAAAAGATTATCCAATCAGAACTAGGTTTTAGGTCATCTGAGACATTAGAGAGTATTCAAATAAATATATATTAACCCTTAAAGAAATAATCTGCATTATCTTAAGAATGAAAGAAAAACCTATTCAATGTTTCGTGTTGTGTGCATTTGGTAGCCTGTACCAGATGAATTAATTCAATAAAGAAATCATGGTTTAGAATTTTGCAAGATCTTGCCAAGCATAAACTTACTTTTGAGATCTAAGTAATCCCTGTTTCGTATAAAACAACAAGATGTGTTTTTTTTTTCTAGAAAATTTTATTATTTTTTAACTATTATTTTAATTAAGGGTCATTCCAGCTGTGATCTTTACATCCGGGTTTATCCTGATTTAATTTTTGTGAGTGTAGGAGTGGTATTTATTTCAATAATTTAAGACCATAACTTTGTAGTGCCTACACATTGGATGTTGATGATAAGCTGTTGGTGTTGCTGAGACAGTAACGTACTTACCATTTTTATCAGTTTTATATATATATATATAAATTGTAGTAAAATCAATTTTGAATAAAAAAAATTACATTGAAAAGATTTGCCTTTTGACTTACGATTAAAGGTAAACAGGTTTTTGGTTTAAAATCGTTTTGTCATGTGTAAGTAGGTTTATACTTCTAACCTCTTTGAAACTTTCATTATCAAGGTAACATAACTCACTATTTTTTCCCCATTTGGTTGATATAAAGAACCAAAAGAAAATGTTAAGACCCATTTGTGGCATTTATAGTTGAGGTTAATCTCAGGGGGGGAGTATGAAGTGTCTACTGTGTCATACATTATTATGTAAGGGGAGTATGAAGTGTCTACTGTGTCATACATTATGATGTAAAGGGGAGTATGAAGTGTCTACTGTGTCATGCATTATGAAGTATGGGGAGTATGAAGTGTCTAATGTCATACATTATGATGTAAGGGGGAGTATGAAGTGTCTACTGTGTCATACTTATGAATTATGGGGAGTATGAAGTGCCTACTGTGTCATACATTATGAGGTAAGGGGGAGTATGAAGTGTCTAATGTGTCATACATTATGATGTAAGGGGGAGTATGAAGTGTCTACTGTGTCATGAATTATGAAGTATGGGGAGTATGAAGTGTCTAATGTGTCATA
>NW_013671631.1:2414-10055 GCF_000517525.1 Limulus polyphemus
AAGGTGACTATCTTAGCAAATAGAGAAGGTAAGATTTTAATTATGTACAGCTTGTGTTTTTAGTTGACAAGTTGATTGATATATTTGTGTAAAAGACATGATATGACACTATCATATGGAAATAGTTAAGGTATGTATCTCTTGTGATGAACTTGTGTTAATGGATAGCCCAAATCACCGTTGTGGCGAATTAGCAATGCAGCTCATAGAAGATTGTTTCCTAGTGCTATTGCATTTCCTGATCCAAATGTTCTGTGGCATCCATGGCAGGACCATTCATGTTCAGAATTGAACACTGAATAGCCTGTCTCTAAGTCCATAACAAGCAGTTATCTTCTTCAGATGTTTTAGGAAGTGGTTGAGGTATTCTTTTGCTGTTCCCTTAAACATTGGGGGTAAAACTTACTTAGCCTTACTCACAAGGACCTGTAGTGCAGGACAAAGTTTCTCCTTTGAAGGTTCTTGGTCAATACTTTGCTGAGATGCCTCAAATTTTGAAAGTGCAGGGCAATAGCTGTACTCAGAGACCCCGATACTCGGAAGAATAATTGGTACTTGGTCCAGTGTGGGAAGACAACAAGCCACATGCAGAAAAAGCTTCCCATACACACTTACACAACCCCAGATGTCATTGAAAGCCATGGTCAACATCTTGGCTTGGAAAGGCTGGCTGCTTCATGGTTCATGGGTAGCCATTGTCCCAGCTGCTGGAGAAATAGCTCTAACTGGTGAAGATCATCCATCAGTGGCACGCCCAATCCTTCTCAAATGGTCATTGGTTGTCTAGACCAGAAGTTAGGAAGTGGTGCTCTGGATGTCGACAGCATAGAAATCTTGTAGAGAGACCCCCCCCCCCTCCTAAGTAGTCTCAGGCTCGGCAGGCACCAATAAACATTGACGACCATCAATCATCCTTATTTCCCTTGTGTTGAGATCAATCCTCAGGGCAAGACTCGATCCACTGGTCCCAGAGCATCATCAGATCTTTTTTGAGTCTGCAGATGTAGGCTGATCGATTTCAAGGACATTCGTACCATGGGAAAAAAAAGTCCTATTTCAAGTAAACGACTTCTTCTAGACTCAATATCTCTGGTGGCAAACTCTCTCTCTCTTGGTTGTGGGTATTTCTGTGTCCAGAATAAGCCATTGATTTTAGTAAAAGCATTCCTTTAAAGTAATTTAAATCAAGCAAGGGCCAATACACATGTTAACAAAACATAAAATTTAGCAATAAATCTTGTGGTTACTGCACCAAACTTCTCCTTCCTATCTGTTTGTGCAATTCTCAAGTGTAGTGATTATCTCAAAAGTATTAGATAAGTCAATTGAATAACAGTAGGATCAGACAGAAACTTTTAGAGTGATCTGAATTTTAAGACTCATCTGAGTTTTAAACAGTGAAAAATATATAGACTAGACGTGTGTGATGTTAAGTGTAAACCAATCTTTATTATGACATAAAATAAAAAAAGAATGTGCATTCTCGAATAGACATGTGAACAATCGCCTCTACTGGGCCTATAAATTGATCAACAGCTTTCTTTCCTCGAGATGGATCTCCATTGAATTATTTACGTCGATAATGAAGAATTCTGAAAGAACAGTGGTTACGATTTTGTTTTAAGAAACTCTGTATCCTTTCTGATCTGATAGCGTCACTATATCTGTACATTTTATGACAACACTCGGAGAGGGGACAGAGAAGATATCTGCTAGAGCAAACAAAGTCACGTAGGTAACTAGAGTCAAACAACTTCCAAGGTTTTTTTGGACTACGTGATGTTCCCAAAACTGCAAAGAAACTATTTGAATGAATTTTTTAAAAATTGTTATATCAATGAAGATGGTGGTAAAATACGTTATATCACATTATTTCAGACGTGCTTATGGTTGTCGTAGGTCCAGGCTAACTGATGAGTTCTGGAATTAGACGAAAATCCCCCTGGGCAAAGAGTTATGAGAAACAAATATAGGTCTTAAATGCTATTTCCACACAACTTGGGCAGAACACAGATAGCACATTGTGTAGCTTTGCGTTTTACAACAACCACACATCTCTGATTCAAAATTCGTAATGCATTAGTTAAGGGAAAATATATAGAATATACCAATAAAACATTTGCAAAAAGTATAATTTAAATATCTTTTATTAGAGCTAATGTTTTAATAACTGAATCTTTATTTTTCTAAACCTTTACTTTTTTCAGACTAATTTCAACGTTCTTGTTTTTATTCTTCTTTATAACTAATTATTATATCCGTAAATTGTATATCTGTAACTTATTCAGTAATAATGCTATTTTGTATGTGATTTTATTATTTGTCAAAATATATATATAATAGCCCTGCCTTACGGACTTACAACGCTAAAACCCGTGGTTCGATTCCACTCGGTGGATACAGTAGATAGTCCAATGTGGCTTTGACCTAAAGCAAACAAACAAAATAGCTCTGCTTTCCAGTTCATTGGCAAATCCTGTCTACTGTATAGAGGGCGTAAGGAATCTTGTAGGAGGTTTCTGAAAATTTTATTTTCCATTGTTATTCGTTTTCAGGAACAGACAGTATATAATAAGTTTAAATTTCATAAAGAATAAATGTAATAACAAGAAAAAGAATTATGGCGAATGAATATTGATCGCTTTTCTTGAATGAATGTTGTTCTGCAAGACGTGAGAAGAAAAACTTGAATAAATATAATAAAAATAAATTGACAAGTCTAAAGGAAACTTTTGTAGTTTATTTTGTGCGACGTTTCAAGCAGACATCCTTTGTTAGGCGTCTGCTCGAAACGTCGCACGAGATAAACTACAAAAAGTTTTAATATAGATGTGTTAATTTATTCTTTATCGATTGACCGATGTTGTTGTGTCTACTTGTCAAGTAGTAGTACTGTGTTGTAATGCCATTGAGCGACATTGTCGATGGTTTAGCGGTATTCGTATGCAACATTCCTGTGTTGTTGTTTTTTGTTTTTTTTATCATAATCAAAGTACATTAATATGAAGAAACTTCACGAATTCTTCTCAACGTTTTAAATATTTGACCAATGGAGGCTGCTGTAAGAGGTCTGAAAGCTTGCAATTAAAAGAAATTTTAAAACGTAGGGAAGAGTGCGCGTATTTTTTACACGCAATATTCCTATTTGTTTCCAAACGGAGAAGTTAAGAATGTAAATATTCATGTGGGTCAAACGTTTACATGAGAACAAAATATTTTAGGGAAAATAAATATTGTGTTGTTATGTTAAAAGTAAAGATAATCTTAAGAAATTACGTTTGACCAGTGGTATAACAGTAATTATACCGCGTAGAGTGATACTATTACTAATAGTGTTACTAATACTACTATTACTTATTACTAGATGTCAGTAAAAACTAACCTAAGCCTAATGCTTAGATTAGCCTAATGCTAAAATTGAATTTACGGTTTAATGCCGTTATACCAAGTATTTAAGTTATGTTAGTAACTTAGTATTAAACTTTTAATAGGCCTGCTTTGGAAAAAGAACAAATGATTGGTGGGCCTACAAGTACAAGTAGTATAATTTCATTTATGTTTGCTATTTAAAGGCTAACTTTAAGAGATCATTTTCTAAGTAAAAAATGGCAAAACAAAAGTAAACGACTTTTTCAACTTGCAGCAAAAATTAGTTTTCATTGTGGATAATATAATACTACTTGTATATTTACTATTGCGTTTACATTACTGACCAATATTTTTCGAAAGTAACTTCTATTTTTAAACTGTAAGAATATTTGAAATAATAATTTGATAAATTTGTACTAAATTACTCCAGTTAGTAATTTTATCCATTTTTGCTTTATAATTTGTGTGTAACATTAATTAGTACTATATAGATTATAAAATGGTTATATTTAGGGCTCAATCCATGTGGTGGATACATCGCAGATAATCCATGGTGTAGCTGTGTGCTTAAACAAAAATATGAAATTATTGATAGAACCCTACGTTATGTGAAGAAATGGTAGAAAACACAGTTTTATTATAAAGAATGTGAGTTTTGTTGGGTTACTCTCCCTGGAGAACTGTTGTTACAAGGATTTTATTTGAGAAGTATGGATTTTCTCTTTACCAAAATCACCATCAAAATAACAGAAAGCATACTTTACTGGAATTAATAAGTATACAAATGAGTACTGTAAATAACATTCAGAACTTTTGGTTTTGCAAACTAAAAGACAAAAGTAAGTAAGTTTGAAGAGGAATTTTTAAGTTTTTTTTTTTTTTTAATTGGAACTTATATTTGTAACCAGCACCTATATAAATAATAAGACAGGTAAAAATATTGGGCAAAACTGATGTTGAAACATTTGCTAACTGTTAGATAATACTAGATATTAAAAAGAAGACATCATCATGTTATTTCTACACAATAATAGGTCTAGGAGAGATCTCTTTGTGTAACTGCTAGATACTGAAGGAGAGATCTCTTTGTGTAACTGCTAGATGATATACTAGATGTTGAAGGAGAGATCTCTTTGTGTAACTGCTAGATGATATACTAGATGTTGAAGGAGAGATCTCTTTGTGTAACTACTAGATGTTGAAGGAGAGATCTCTTTGTGTAACTGCTAGATGTTGAAGGAGAGATCTCTTTGTGTAACTGCTAGATATTGAAGGAGAGATCTCTTTGTGTAACTGCTAGATATTGAAGGAGAGATCTCTTTGTGTAACTGCTAGATATTGAAGGAGAGATTTCTTTGTGTAACTGCTAGATGTTGAAGGAGAGATCTCTTTGTGTAACTGCTAGATGATATACTAGATGTTGAAGGAGAGATCTCCTTGTGTAACTGCTAGATGTTGAAGGAGAGATCTCATCATGGAACTGCTACATGATACTGTATTGTAATATTGTTTTAAACAATTTATAAAACTAAAATATCAGAATGCTGTAAGAAACTATAGTAACTATATTTCTTAATAATGTGTCTGACCCTTTTTATAAATAGATTAGTTGTATTTATTGACTTTATAAAGTTTATTAGTTTCATTGTCTTAATATCCAGTGTATTGTTTAAAAAATAAACAAGTTGGGCTACTGTAGGACATATATTGCTCTAGCAGGGTAAAAGTTATCTATCTGTACACATTAAGAAGTATTGCATTGTGTCAGTAAGTACAAGTAAATTTTGTTATATTTAATAATAATTAAACTAGGCTTGTGTTAGTATGTTGTCAAACATCATGACAATATTTAATACAGAGTTTAGTTCTATAGCTTTAATGACATTTAATACTTTCAATTTCTAGACCAAACAACGTAGACAATCCAGAAATTCAAATTTTACTAGACATTGAAGAAAGAGGGAGACTGGATGTTCAACAAAATGAAAATTTTATATATGGTGTTCAAAATGGCAAGACACAGCAATCATGACATTCAGATTTTGAATAATGTTAGCTATGAAAGTATAGCAGAGTTGTCTGTTAACAGTGGTTAAAACTTGTGACAGGAGAAGCAGCAGAGTTGTTTGTTAACAGTGGTTAAAACTTGTGACAGGAGAAGCAGCAGAGTTGTCTGTTAACAGTGGTTAAACCTTGTGACAGGAGAAGCAGCAGAGTTGTCTGTTAACAGTGGTTAAACCTTGTGACAGGAGAAGCAGCAGAGTTGTTTGTTAACAGTGGTTAAAACTTGTGACAGGAGAAGCAGCAGAGTTGTGTATTAACAGTGGTTAAAACTTGTGATAGGAGAAGCAGCAGAGTTGTCTGTTAACAGTTGAAATCTTGTTATAAGAATAGCACAGTTATTTCCAATTATCTTTTAATTATGGTATAACTTTTGAAATGAAGGAAAGTGTTACTTATAATATTGAGATAAAGAGCATTGACTATAGATGAATATTAAAATATTTTTATATATTTCACAATGTATATAAATTACAAATCAGTAAATGAAAGTTTTAAAATATTGTTTATTGGATCACGATATTCTTAAAACTACTAACAACATGCGTGTAATATTTTTGTGGAAATCAGTTATACAAATCAAATGTATAAATTGATATACTGATTAGAGTTTTATTGAATACTGACATCCTTCAATGACTTGCTAGAAAACTGTAGTACAATCCCCAATTCTGTAATCGAGATAAACCATAGATAGAAAAAATAAATGTATTAGTTAAATTTGCTCTCTTGACATTAGTTTTATACAGAAACCTTAACATATTTAAAGTTAGAAATACATGCTAAAGTGTAGGAGAAAAGTTGGACTTGTACATGTTTCAAAAAGTTAGTTTTCAAAGACTCGTATACAAACATGAGTTAACTAAAAAAAAATCAATATTTTTACACAGCTTTTCTTCTTTCAGTTGCATCAACAAGCATTACTGCTTAGTTGAATTGTCTGATATCATGTATAGTTTGTTTTCTCCACACAGGTGGTTATTTCATGTTAATTAGTGGGTTATTTGTTGATAGCGAAGATTTCACTAGCATCCGTATGGAAATGATTCACTGAAATTTTAGCCGAATTATTCAAGTATCTGTCGTAGTTCTCCAACTAGTGTAAAGTGTAGTACGTAGTCAGTTGGTCAGCGTACGTAACATCCATGTGTTATGTACTTACGTGTAGACAAATTAAACCTTTGTTTCTTTGTGTAAAGGTTTAAAGTGTGTACAAACTACTTGCAGTGACTGATTAGATGAAATTGGGTGATTAATAGATGTGTTAAGTTTTTATCACCCGGAGAGACTTCTCTTCTTGTGAAGTTCTAAACCAAATATCTTCTTTGTTTCTTAAACAAATTAAACCTTTGTTTCTTTGTGTAAAGGTTTAAAGTGTGTACAAACTACTTGCAGTGACTGATTAGATGAAATTGGGTGATTAATAGATGTGTTAAGTTTTTATCACCCGGAGAGACTTCTCTTCTTGTGAAGTTCTAAACCAAATATCTTATTTTTTTCAGGTTTGCTTCCACTATTCCCAACATTACATTTACATAGACCAAAAAGACAGGTCACCTGGTCGGAAGATCAGATGAATCACGCTGTAAATGCTGTTATTAATGGAAAAATGACATTTAGTCAAGCTACGGCCGTTTACGGTGTTACAAAAACTTCATTATTTCGTCGAGTCAAGTCTATGAAGCAAGAGGTCTCGAACCAAGAGAGTACTTTTCTCTAGAAGATTATCTATTGTACAATATATGTTTGTAATGGTATTACAGTTCACAAGATCTATGTGCCTTGGAATATTTAGCATTCTTCTGGAATGAGTGGATTATAATCTGTTATATAATTATATTATTTTGTACAGTTTCTCTTCAATACGAAAATAAAGCTATATTAAAGGTAAATGTTGTCTTGATTCTACTGTTTCTAGACTATGTTGAAAAAAATAGCTACATTTCAAAACATCATACGCTGTGTACGGTATCTGGAGAAAATGTAATGGATATAACTTTATTATCATCAAAAAATAATTTGTAAAGTTTCCAACTTTATATGTAGGTACTTGTCTAAGTTGTTATCTAGTGCTGTGCCTAACAATTACAAGGTGCACTGCCTTTTACTGCTGGGATTTTTCTGTGGTGTATTTGATCACATGACACTTGAAGTGTTGAAGTCACCATATAGATCGCTGTTTCCTAGTTGTCTTTAACCACTTAACATATG
>NW_013671631.1:10809-14769 GCF_000517525.1 Limulus polyphemus
TGTTATCTGACTGAATAAATCTCACCATGTATAGTGTTGTCTGATCAAATAAGTCACACCAACATGTAGAATATTAGTGTTATCTGACTGAATAAATCTCACCATGTATAGTGTTGTCTGATCAAATAAGTCACACCAACATGTAGAATATTAGTGTTATCTGACTGAATAAATCTCACCATGTATAGTGTTGTCTGATCAAATAAGTCACACCAACATGTGGAATATTAGTGTTATCTGACTGAATAAATCTCACCATGTATAGTGTTGTCTGATCAAATAAGTCACACCAACATGTACAGATAACACTAATATTCACTGAATAAATCTCACCATGTATAGTGTTGTCTGATCAAATAAGTCACACCAACATGTAGAATATTAGTGTTATCTGACTGAACAAATTTCACCATGTATAGTGTTCATGTTGTCTGATCTGGGCGGTGATAACTAGCTGCCTTCCCTCTAGTCTTTCACTGCTAAATTAAGGATAGTGCAAATTGGTCTCATGTAGTTGCAAAATTCAAACCAAACTCCCTAGTGTTATCATGTTAGGATTAATGTAAAGTAGCATATGTTTCTATGTTATATTTAAACAACATGTATAGTCTAAATGAAACTATAAGGAATATTTTAAATCTTGTCACCGTATTCTAAAACAATCTGAAAAAAAATTGATTTTTTTCCTCTCTCTCTCGAAAGTAGTAGCAAAACTGGATCTATATTTCTTCAGCTTGTGGCCATTCTATTACAAAATCATTTTTATTCAGGTAAGAATAACACCAGACTTCAAATAAGAGCTGATTGATTTATTCTACATCAATTAGTGTCAGAATAAATTAATAGACTATTGCTGTTTTCAATTGTTCCAAAAATTGATTAATTGAAATTCCCATTGTATCAACTGTCACAAAAATAACATTTCTAATTATTACTGTTTTAGGTTGTCCAAGCCACTGTCTCTAATTTTGTGCTGCTGATTAGAGGAAAGGCAGATTTTTTTTTACTTGTACATACTATGGTTTGAGAAACATTGTATTAATAAAATGTAATCGATTGACGAGGTCATCAGTTAAATACCATTAATCACCAAGCTCTTCTTCATTTTATACACGTTATCTCTTGTATTTTGAAGATCTAGATGAACAGTTACGAGAAGGAGATCCTTGTAGCCACAAATCAAGTTGCTAGGTTACAGTGTGGCTTGATATTAGCTGCCACAGGATAGTAAAGATTTGTTGGATTTTTTTTTTCCTAATCAGTATTGTTAGAGATCCATTTTGATTCTGTTATAAAGCTTTTACTTTATATTATGGTGTTTAATACCTAGTATGGTAAAGGCCGAGTTTTTTACAATTATCTCTCACATTGGAGTAATATTAAACTTTGTTACTCTTCTATGTATGGTCAGATATCTGTTTAAAAAGTACTTAAGTCTAAAATCTATAAAATTTGGTTTAGGGTAATAGTTTATATCAGTGTTTCCCAAAGTGGGAGCCACAGCCCCCCCTGGAGACTGTGAAGCTTTTTCTAGGGGGCTGCCAAAAAATGGGCCAAAAACAAAGATACTGAATTAATTTTAATTCTAAATAAACAAGAAGTCGATAAAAATTATGTTGAATTAATTAAATGATACAGTATGTCAAAAGGAGATGTTATTGTTTTTACTACTGCACTGTTTTTCAATCACCATGTGAAAGTTATAGGTTGGGGGGCCTCAAACCTTTTTATTCACATCAAGGGAGCCTCAGACTAAACGGAGTTTGGGAAACATTGGTCAAACTTGCTGATATTGAGTTACCACAGGTCAATGAGTTTTATATTGAACTGTGTCTGACGAATACATCTTAGCCCTGATGCCACAACATCCAGGATGCTCCAAAAGTGACTCGTTTTAACCTTACTTTAACACATTTTAATTGTATCTTCCTTATGATACAAAACTGGCTTCATTTAGCTCTTGGGTTTTTCCTTCCCTTATTGTAGTATCCTTGTAATGTGGAATGTATTTATTCAAGAATATATTTCACACCTAACTGGGGAAGAACAGCATTGTAACCAAAACATGGGAAGTACTTCATATTTATATTTTATCTTTAAGTTGGAAGTAAGCACTCAAGTTTCACTGTGGTATAGATTTGAATATGAAACACACTTGTTCATAATGTTAACAGATCCCTTACTGTATTCAGGAGAGTTCTTTATGTGTGGAATACGAAACACACTAGCTCATAATGTTAATATATCCCTGTCATATTCAGGAGAGATCTTTATGTGTGGAATATGAAACAAACTAGCTCATAATGTTAATATATCCCTTACTGTATTCAGGAGAGATTTTTATGTGTGGAATACGAAACACTTGCTGATGCTGTTAATATATCCCTATCATATTCAGGAGAGTTCTTTATGTGTGGAATATGAAACACTTGTTCATAATGTTAACAGATCCCTTACTGTATTCAGGAGAGATCTTTGTGTGTGGAATATGAAACACTTCCTGATACTGTTAATATATCCCCATCTTATTCAGGAGAGTTCTTTATGTTAATTTTCTTTGAATGCATGCCTCTATAACCTCATGAAGTAAAAGTGTGTATGACTGGCTAGTTTACCTCATCCAATAGCAATGTGTGTAAGATGGAACACTAAATATAATGTAGCTTGAAACCGATGGTCAGTGTGAGATTTGTTGACCAAAAGTAGTTCCATGTTACACCAAATATATGTAATCCAGATTACTTACAACTTTTTGTTAATAGCACTAGAAGGATAGTTACTCCATTTATAACTTTATTGGAACATAGAATACAGAATGTGATAAGAAATATTGACTATTTTACATATTTTCCATGAACTAATTCTATATGTCTTTTCAGATAATCTTTTCTGCAATAAGTACTATTACAGAGATGACACAGATACCTCTCCCTGTCCACTAGGTGGCGCTGCATGTGTCTTAACAGTGTGGGTCTGTTGTAAAATGTATGATGACAATACGTACATCTTGATTGATTAGCTGCTCGTTCAGCATTACTTTTCCGACCAAGCCATCGGTTAGGTAAATCCGTTATAAAACGATCTTGTACTGTGGGAAAAAATTGTAAAATTTATTTCATTGAAATTCACAGAACTTGTTACTTTATTAAAAGAAATGAGGTTTTAGAATACATATATTTAGTTATTGGCAAACGTGGCTGGATAATTATTTTTTATGTAAATAATAATTTACTTTCCACATGTTTCAACTTCCTGTTTCACTGTCAGTATCAATGAATGTAAAAATAGGAATTTTTCCCTGGTATACATCTGTGTATGAATATACCGAAAGTAATACATAGAAAACAATGATCGACATACCTGTCAAATAAAGAGAAGTATTTAATGTCAATCATATAAACAGGAGTCACAGAAAAAACTAGTTTTAAATTAAGAACATTATGTTCGGACTATACACTAGAAAAAAAATGTGATTAGAAAATTTTATGATTGCTGACATGTCTGAAGCTGTGTGTAAATAAAAATACAGTGAATAAAAACTGTTAAAACATTCAAGGTGATTCGTTTATTTTGTTAGAGGTTGTTATCAATGTTGTTCTGTAAAATATTTCTAAATTATCTGCAGGAATACACCTATCAGTAAAAACTTCTACAATTAAACATGAACAACCAATAACAATGGTGTACATCATCATCTTGTTTTGTAGACACACACAAGACACTTCTTGTGGTTGCTTACAGTCACTTTAAACATGAACAACCAATAACAATGGTGTACATCATCTTGTTTTGTAGACACACACGAGACGTTTCAGTGACTGTAAGCAACCACAATTAAACATGAACAACCAATAACAATGGTGTACATCATCTTGCTTGGTAGACACACACGAGACATTTCAGTGACTGTAAGCAACCACAATTAAACATGAACAACCAATAACAATGGTGTACATCATC
>NW_013671631.1:15399-17126 GCF_000517525.1 Limulus polyphemus
TTATCTGCAGGAATACACCTATCAGTAAAAACTTCTACAATTAAACATGAACAACCAATAACAATGGTGTACATCATCATCTTGTTTTGTAGACACACACAAGACACTTCAGTGACTGTAAGCAACCACAACTAAACATGAACAACCAATAACAATGGTGTACATCATCTTGTTTTGTAGACACACACGAGACGTTTCAGTGACTGTAAGCAACCACAGTCCTAACACCAGTTTCTGTTTTGTTGCCAAAATCCCCATGATTCCATAGAGTACAAATCACGGAGATGTAAAATAGATACTCTCTTTGCTGCAGAGGGTAAATTATGACTTTCTATTGACTTGGTTGAGCAATTATAAATACTGAGAGTTTCAGAATATTCCTAAATATCTACTCCATGCTGTCCTCTCTTATGTCTTTTCAAACTATCTGAGCGTGAGCAGCGAAACCCACACAAGTCGCACGTGACTGTTCGTAACGTATGAATCTGTAAATGGCGAATCATGTTGGCTTCTTTGCTGAACGTTTTGCCGCACACGGTACACACTCGTCCATATTCTATTGTATTGTGGCTGTTTAAAATAAACACTCCACCTGCAAACAAAAGAAATTTATACTTGTATGTATTCCCAACATCATTCTCTGTGTAACATGTGCAAAATAATTAATACTAGTATAAACTGTAAACTCTTACAATACACAATAGTATTATTGATACACTCCTCACACTAGCACATGGTTTCAGTTTATCAAACTGATAAGAATTTCTCACAATATACAGAAATCACGAAACAAGGTTTTTATTCATGATCACTACATTCATGATACTTTGGTTTATTTATCCTGAAGTGGTGACTGTGGATGTAATCATTTTTATAAAAACAATATGGTGATGTTTCACTGCTTATAAAAATTCTTCTTTTTTGTCTATAATTATATAAAGGATTATTTATAAAAATTATCTGTATAGTAATTTGTACAGTGGGTATACTTATGGCTGGAGTGTTTTCATTCATACAACAAGCTTGTTAAGTGATGTTAAGACAATAACTGACGAAGTGAGAAGTTAATGTTCCTCAACAACAATAGTTTTAAAACCGTATCTCAATCCAATATTCTCATCTTCAAGCTGTAGTTAGGAAAGAGAACCCTTCAACCCAAAACCTAGTCATAACTCCTTGTACTATTAACAATATAATAAACAAGGATTTGAAAATGAACAGATACTTTATTGAGAAAGATGCCCCCCAAAATACAGCAATCACATACCTGCAAGCCTCCCCCTGACGAGTTGCAATGGGCACCTGTGTGTAGTTGGTCTGTTTAAAAAGTGTGGTTTTTGGCCACAATGACAGTATCAATGTGTATGGTATAAGACTGGCCTCACTGCCCCTTGCAGAAAATTAGTAAAATGGCAATTTCAAGCGAGTAAAAGTACATAATGATATTCATCAGAATGAACATGGATGTAGATCCAAGGTCAACACAGAACTTGGAACTGTTTTCATACAGTGTAATTATTTCATTAAAGAACTTGGTAAAAGTCTGGTCAGAGACTGATGAACAAACACAAAAAGTTGTAGTGAAGAACAATAGAATATTCTAGAAAAACAGAAATGTTGCTGTAATAACAGATGTATAAAAATCTGATAATGCAGTAATAGATAAACAGCCTGGTCTTAAATAAATCTTCAGAAATAGTCTTTGGTAGCTAATTTTTTTATATTAT
>NW_013671631.1:18076-25257 GCF_000517525.1 Limulus polyphemus
ATACCATGTGCCTTGATAACAGCCAAGATTTAAATATCTTTGTGGAATTACTTTGGATGATAAATTAGGTCTTCACCAAAACCTGTGCCATAAAACAAGGTCGATTTGTAACTACTACAGAACCAGTATGCACAGATTGTAACCTGTACAGAAGCTGTAATCCTAGATGTATAGAACCAGTATACAACTAACAGAAAACCTGTAATTGTAACATTTCCCTGAAAATGTAATTACAATAGATACTTACCTCTTCTTGCATAATAGCTTTTTTCAACTTGTGCTGACCTCTATATATGCAATTTTTGCTCGACATTAGCCTTGACGCTTCCACTACCCTCACATAATTTCCTGTGGTATAGTTGTGCTATAGTATGCAAAAACCCTCCACTAATAGGAGTTTCACACACACTCTAGCACAGCTGACTCCCTCTATACTGTGGAGCACTATCATCACAAAAGATGCATCGTAAGTGTGAGAGGACTTAAGTATGTATCAGTTATACATTTTCAGAAAAGAAAAATGTTAAATGGGCAGCAATCCTGACACTGCTTTACTCAGGATAGTCCATAAGTTGATACAACCTAGTGTGGGCTTTATTTATGAAGCAAAATACCGTGAGGCAACCTTCAGCTGTCTTGTGGAACACCCCATCTCTTCTGTTAGTGTTATAAATCTGTACAGCCGTATGGTGTGGATTTACATTTAAGTATGTCTGGACAGGCACCACTTACTCCAGAGTGAAATCCAAGAAAGGAGAATAGAGCCACTGGAAAGGGAAGAAATAAAAGGATAAACTTATCTTTTCAGAGTTGAAACTGTGTATGGATGAGACAGCCAAGTGATGCAAGTAGTGGGCTATAAATGTGAGAGGCATGGTCCACATGCCAGCCTGCACAATCTCTTCCACAAAACAATGGAAGTGAGCAGCCAGGGAAAAGGTGAGATGACATATCTAATGAGAGGAGGTTTGGAAAATGCGATGAGAATTCTTGGATAAGAATGCAGAAGCAAGACGAATAAGCTGGTGAATCCATCCTGTAAGGTTGAAAAAAAAAGACCATGGGTAGAGGAAGATTGCATGATATAAAAAGAGGAGAATGGGATCCACAGAAGGAAGCATTGTAGACAATATAACAATGCAGGGAATGTATTGGACAAGAAAGATGATAGGATCAGAACAGGAATACAAATGAGAGATGGAGGGATGTAGGAGTGAAGGTGATGTCAGCAACATATGAAGGGGACATCTTGGGAAAAACTATGATCCAGATAAAGGAGAACATAGGTATGGTGATAGAGGATATGAGAGATGTCAACAGCAATGATATTTGACTTATGATGACCACATGTGAAGAAGAGTTAGAAATACATCTTGAGGAAGAGGTGGTACAATATACAACTGGTCAAAGGTTCAATAGGAGGAAGGGTAAGGGCATGAACAACCACACTGAGATTCCAATCAGTTAGGGAAATTGAACAAATCATGCAAAAGGGGCAAAACAAAAGAGAGGATGGTAGAGGGAAAAAATGCACCAGGAGCAGAAGAAAGGAAAGGTATTAGACAAATCTGCCACATAGCCCACAATAGTAGAAACTGATAAACCACTGTTGAAGAGCCAAGTAGAGAAATTGGAAAAGTGGAAAAACACTAGGTCGAGAAGGTGAGAAACCATGGCACAAAGATCAACTCCGGAAAATGTACCTCTAGTAAACATTTAGAGAAAGGTGGGCGGGCCAAGCGAGAAAGAAGGGAACTTTCCATGTAGAGAGTTTGTCTCACAGGGAATTGTACAAAAACTGTGTGTGAAGCCAGAGTGTGATGATGGCAAAATGAAATTTGGTGAACTGAAGTTGATGTTGAAGGGACCGGGAAAGTGAAAGAGGTATGGGAGGGAATAACTGAAGGAGGTTCAGGATTGGAAACCATGCTTGAGTAGGCCAGAATGGGGCAATTAGAAGGACTTGACACAGAGTGGCTTGGATAAGGGAGATAACATGAGGATAAGCATAAAGGTAAAGATTGCTCCAATCCTTACTAAAGGCATCCACCACCAAAGCCAAATGACGTAAAACTGGAGACCAGAAGAGGAGTACCAAAGTGGGAGTATAACAACCAAAACACTTAAGGAACAAAAGACCACTCCATAGGTAGAATCCTGTCAGGAAAAGATAACCAATTTGCTAGAAGAGCACCCAGGACATAATAAGCAAGAAGACAAAGTTGTTGAGATTGGGCCCAAAAAAGGAGATCCAGCATTTGAATGGGAATGGATGTCCCCCTTGTCAACTGATGTAAGATACAATGGTCAAACTGTCAGAATGGATTATGACCAAATGGTCCTGTACTAAAGGTAGGTAATGATACAAGGCTCAATGACTGAAAGAAGTTCCAAAAGGTTGATATGGAGGGAAGATTTGACCCCTGTCTAAAGACTGGATATCTCTTGAGAATCCAGATACGCTCCCCACTGTGTAACAGAAGCATCTGTAAAAAAGATGCAAATCAGGATGAGGAGGAGGGAGAGGAATGCCAGCCAAAGTACTGTCTCTGTCAAGCCACCATGCAAAGTCAACTTGTAGGGAAGGAGGGAGGAAAATGGCAGAGTCCAAGAAATCCTGAAGAATACTCCATTAATGGTGCAACACCCACTGAAGACAATGCATGTGTGCAAGATACCAGGGTTTGACAGCTCACACATACCTAGAGAAAGAAAGAGCTTGGCTTTGGAAATCAAGAGCTCCATTGACCTCAAACAAAGAGGAGAAGGCTGGGCCCCTCTGAGGTAGGTGTTGAAAAACACCCCCAAATAGATATTGCATGGGGGTGAAATAGGACTTCTCCAGCATGACAAGCCCTCCCACACAAGCTGGGCATGATTGTGAGAAGCTTGTTGAGACATAGCTAAAAGGAGTCATTCATTCATAAAATGATGGAACTTCAAACCCTGGGTATGAAGATGGTTGGCAGAGGCCCTGACCACACGAACAACCTTCAAGAACAAATCAAAGGTAACATCTGGATGCTGTAAAGATGGGGGGTATGAAGTTAAGCATTTGAGATGTTAACCTTGGTCATCCAAAGACTGGGTGAATGACCAATGAAGATTAAGGAATAACTCCATGGTGAATCATGAGAGGACAGTGAAGTGATTGATGACAGGATGTCAATCCACAGTTTTCTTAGGAACCACAAAAACCAAGAATAAAACCCTAGAGAAGAGTGAAATTCTTTCTAATGGTGTCCTTATGTAAAAGATCATGAACTGCTTCCATGAAACACGAGCATGAAATGGGATACTAAGGAGGGAGGAAGGAAATGGGCTGTAAAGATAATGGGGCAGAAAATTGAAGGAATAGTCCTTCTGTTAGAACCAGAAGAACCCAAGGATCCTCAGCTAATGAGCACCACAGATGAACAAATCTGGCTACCCTTCCCCCACAATAACAGAACTCACGGGATAGTCATCGAGGAAACTAGAATCAGAAAACACAATGATGGGCAACTTGGTGACCCAGTTGTATAAACCCAGGAAGGTGGCACTGGTATTAAAAATGTAAGGTATGAGCCACGGGAACAGGGGTAGGAGAGGTTTAGGAAAGGTGAGAAACACGGGGAATGTGGACGTGCATCCTCCACCCGAGACTTCAAAAAATCAGGAAGATCCCCAAAAACAGACTGTTGTGAAAAAGGGGCCAGACGAAGGTCTCACAAATAGGAAGCAGGTAGATGAACGAGAGAACAGGGCATCCCTGTCAAGGGATGGGGCTGAGGAAGATAAGCACACCAACATAGAAAAGAGAAGGGCACATGCATCTGTCAAAAAACCCTCGACAGAACAGTGGATAGCCTCAGAAAGGAGGTGGATGGAAGAGAGATAACAGAGGTGAGGGTGAGATGAAGATGGGGAAAACCTTACTGTAGTCTCATGGTTGGAACCCCACACCTGAATCAGAGATTCCAAAGTCTGATAATCTAAAAATGGAAATTCTGATCTAGGATAAGCCAAGGCATAGGAATCTGACAAACATGGGGGTCAAGGCATGCTGATACCCAAACATAATTGGGGAAGAAACTGTTCAGCATGTACATGAATATCAGGAGGAAGTGACAGAAATCATAAGACACAAGGTTAAGAGACAATAGGTAACATACCTTGGAAATGTCAAAAACAAATTACAAAGGATGAGGGAAATCTGGAGGGGTAGCACAGGATGGCATAGTAAAGGCTGGTGGTGGGAAAAGGATGTCCAAATCATCATCAGGACCAGATTCCCACATAAATGGGAAATCCAGCCAATGTTCCATAGATGTAGCAGGCCACAAGATAGTTTTAAACTTGCAACACACAATGGCTGAAACCTCCTCAGCAGAAAGTGTGGAGCCCAAAGTCACAGAAGTAGTAAGTGGTAGTGGATCAGATCCATAACAGAAGTCATTGTAAAATGGGAAAATATATTAACAGATTAGATATCATGTTGAGAGCATGAATAACAGTGTTCTTCATACAATATGAAAAGATATTAACAGATTAGATATCATGTTGAGGGCATGAATAACAGTGTTCTTCATACAATGGGAAAATATATTAACAGATTAAATATCATGTTGAGGGCATGAATAACAGTGTTCTTCATACAATATGAAAAGATATGATTCACAAATGGTTTCTTTTCATTTAAGTCAGTAAAATGAAGAAATATAACTCCTTTGTGTAAAGTAAGTGCTCAGTAATATTTTTGTAAAACACAGAGAGTATACAGAAGCAGTAACACTGGTTAGCTCATTTATTTCAATTAAGGACCATAAAAAGCTTCGGTTTATCTTCTTTCTTTTTTTGACATTATGTATCAGACTTAGTCATCAAAGTTTATGCTATTGTTCACAGCTAATAAAAACAGTACACATAGTTAGTTATACTTGTCATGAGACATTAGTAGTAGGCCCATTATATTTTTTAACACTACTATACATTCGTTATCTTGTTCCTTAGAGATTTTAAAAATTAATAGAGAGTATAATAAAAGTATTCCAGCAACTCTATGTTCACCATATCCATTTCTGATGATACATTTCAATCAATCTAGAGCTAACCATGCCAGCTGGGACACAACAAATACAGTAGTGTTACACCCTTTGCCAGCTTGAAAAAGGTGTGTTGTTTCTTATAACATAAGTCGAGCAGTCAATGTCAGATACTGAGTGTGGTTTTAACACGAGTATATGTAGTCTCTTATTATACATGTCAAGCAGTAAATGTCAAATACTGAGTGTGGTTTTCACACCAGTATATGTAGTCTCTTATTATACATGTCGAGCACTCAATGTCAGATACTGAATGTGGTTTTCACACCAATATATGTAGTCTCTTATTATACATGTCGAGCAGTAAATGTCAGATACTGAGTGTGGTTTTAACACCAGTATATGTAGTCTCTTATTACACATGTCGAGCACTCAATGTCAGATACTGAGTGTGGTTTTAACACCAGTATATGTAGTCTCTTATTATACATGTCGAGCAGTCAAAGCCAGATACCGAATGTGGTTTTACTCAACTTAAAATCACTAGATTTTGTAACAAAATACTTAAATCAGGAGTACTGAACTAGCATGAAACATGAGATTAGCTTCAAACTCAAAGTTTATAACAGCTGTTATAGATCATAATTGAATTGTTTTATTGATGTAAAAACTTGTATCCCTTAATAATATTAAACACTTACCATTTTAGCAACACAAAAAAATGTATGTATAATTTTTATCTTTGCCAACTAATTTCTGGTAACTTTGTCAGGTAAAACTGTCCTGCTATCTTGCACCTTTGAAAGTCACAAAAATCCTTGGTATTACCCACTGTTTCATAGACTCAATCTTTATAGAGGTTAATAATCATCTGACACACACAATGGGTTTATTTTTAATATACAAATATATAGGGCATCATAATGAATGTGGGTGGGGTCCTATTAAAGTGGCTCACAACGAATGTGGGAGGGTTCTATTAAAGTGGCTCACAACGAATGTGGGAGGGTCCTATTAAAGTGGCTTACAACCAATGTGGGAGGGTTCTATTAAAGTGGCTCACAACGAATGTGGGAGGGTTCTATTAAACTGGCTCACAACCAATGTGGGAGGGTTCTATTAAAGTTGCTCACAACCAATGTGGGAGGGTTCTATTAAAGTGGCTCACAACAAATGTGGGAGGGTTCTATTAAATTAGCTAGTTGATATTTAATCCATCCCCATATTTATTCCTGGACTGGCATATGTAATGATATTGGTTATTTAGATCAAGACTACTAACTACTGAAGTACTCTATTAAAGTTTAAAACACCTCCAACCTAAATATATTTCTTATTATATGGAAAACTGCAGTTCCTCATAAGAATTACACTAAAAACATCTCAATAATTCTTGTGGACTTTTTACACATCAGTTGTGCTTTAATGAACAGAAATTTACATCATTACTAGGAACATACATGTGGCATATCTTACGTCTACATAATCCGAAAACATTTTACACGACTCACAGACATGGAATTTGTTAAATGTTATCTAAGTGATATGCAGCTTAAATGAGAGGTAACTAAGGGGTTAATTACTCTGACAAGAAATGCACACAGAATGGAGAAACTGATGATACAAAATTCAGAACATACAAAACAGAGTGAAACTAAAATGTTTATTTATCAAACTCGTACACCTCTGTAAACAGAAGTTGTAACTTCCAAAACATTACCCAACTATTCAACTCTAAAAATCAGTTGTCCCCCAAGATAGAGACAAGTTAGTCCTCTCACAACACAAATAAACATGTCAGTTGTCCCACAACAGAAACAGCAAAGTCGGTCGTCATGCATTACAAACAGCAAAGACACCCATCCCACAACACAAACAAGTCAGTACTCTTGCACCACAAACAGTCAAATTAGTCATTCCACAATACAAACAACCAAGTCAACCATCCCACAACACAAACAAGTCAGTACTCTTGCACCACAAACAGTCAAATTAGTCATTCCACAATACAAACAACCAAGTCAGCCATCCCACAACACAAACAAGTCAGTACTCTTGCACCACAAACAGTCAAATTAGTCATTCCACAATACAAACAACCAAGTCAGCCATCCCACAACACAAACAAGTCAGTAACTCTTGACACCACAAACAGTC
>NW_013671631.1:26257-28792 GCF_000517525.1 Limulus polyphemus
ACAAACAGTCAAATTAGTCATTCCACAATACAAACAACCAAGTCAGCCATCCCACAACACAAACAAGTCAGTACTCTTGCACTACAAACAGTCAAATTAGTCATTCCGCAATACAAACAACCAAGTCAACCATCCCACAACACAAACAGCCAAGTCAGTCATCACATAACACAAACAGATGATACAATACAAAATTTAACATTTTCCTAAATTGACACTTACAGCTAGAACCCTGACAGTCGAGTAACAGCAATGAGTGTCAGTGGATGGTAAGTATGTTTTAGGAACAAACATTTCATGATTTTCAACTATACATCAATCTCCTTGTACAGAACAACAAAGTATAGTGGCCAGTCTGTACTGGAACCCATAATCTTTAAACTGATAGTTAAACATTGAACATAATATTTAGTCTTCTTATTAACTCTTTACCACAGGACTGATATTTAAACACTAAACATAATATTTAGTCTTCTTATTAACTCTTTACCACAGGACTGATATTTAAACACTAAACATAATATTTAGTCTTCTTATTAACTCTTTACACAGGACTGATATTTAAACATTAAACATAATATTTAGTCTTCTTATTAACTCTTTACCACAAGACTAATATTTAAACATTAAACATAATATTTAGTCTTCTTACTAACTCTTTTTTTATCACAGGACTGATATTTAAACATTAAACATAATATTTAATCTTCTTATTAACTCTTTACCACAAGACTGATATCTAAACACTGAACATAATATTTAGTATTCTTATTAACTCTTTACCACAGGACTGATATTTAAACATTAAACATAGTATTTAGTCTTCTTACTAACTCTCTTTACCACAGGACTGATATCTAAACACTGAACATAATATTTAGTCTTCTTATTAACTCTTTACCACAGGACTGATATCTTAACACTGAACATAATATTTAATCTTCTTATTAACTCTTTACCACAAGACTGATATCTTAACACTGAACATAATATTTAATCTTCTTACTAACTCTCTTTACCACAGGACTGATATTTAAACACTAAACATAATATTTAGTCTTCTTATTAACTCTTTACCACAGGACTGATATCTTAACACTGAACATAATATTTAGTTTTCTTATTAACTCTTTACCACAGGACTGATATTTAAACACTGAACATAATATTTAATCTTCTTACTAACTCTCTTTACCACAGGACTGATATCTTAACACTGAACATAATATTTAATCTTCTTATTAACTCTTTACCACAGGACTGATATCTTAACACTGAACATAATATTTAGTCTTCTTATTAACTCTTTACCACAGGACTGATATCTTAACACTGAACATCATATTTAGTCTTCTTATTAACTCTTTACCACAGGACTGATATCTTAACACTGAACATAATATTTAGTCTTCTTATTAACTCTTTACCACAGGACTGATATCTTAACACTGAACATAATATTTAGTCTTCTTATTAACTCTTTACCACAGGACTGATATCTAAACATTGAACATAATATTTAGTCTTCTTACTAACTCTCTTTACCACAGGACTGATATCTAAACACTGAACATGTCTTTTCTCCTTTATTACAAACAGTAGATACAATCCTCTCTGAAGACTAGCTCAGCAGACGTCACTTGTTTGGTAACATTTTCCCGTGTTTCATTATAAATCTGGAAACACAGAAAGAAAAGTTAACAACAAAATACTTTTACTAATTTATAATCTTCACAATGATGGTTATTCTGTTCATATTTTATATCTAAAAATCACAACTCTAATCTTACACATGCAGAAAAAAAAATCACCTAACAAACTAAACTGTAATAAACAGCAATGTGTAAGTGCCATGTCAAAAACTAACAAACTAAACTGTAATAAACAGCAATGTGTAAGTGCCATGTCAAAAACTAACAAACTAAACTGTAATAAACAGCAATGTGTAAGTGCCATGTCAAAAAATAGAACACATTAAACAGTTTGAACTATATTTCAAATAAATCTTATTTATAATCATATACTATTATATTTTAGAAATATCAACATCAATATACTTTATTGAGCATAAAATATGTGCATGTATATCATGATATTTTATTACAGCATTGTCCTTTTTGTTTGAAACAGAAGTGTTCATTCAGTTTAACATCAAAGTTGAGATTTTATCAACAATGTACGTATGTTATATTCAAACAGAAGCAAACACGGAATTACATGAAAATTCACTTTATTATACATCAACAACAAGCATCTACAGCCCTGTCAAACGTAAACATACAGAAAATAACTACTTGATAGAAAAAACATGCCCAAGAAAAGTCATTTGGCTGAAATGTTTTCTATTATAACCACCTTTATATTTTACACAAAACCTCATTGAATATTTAATTATCTTAATGATGGAGAACTGAGTGATTGGTTTGTTGTTAAGGGGTGTCTACAACAAAATAGTGTCATGTATATAATTTGTACATACAATGGTTTACGTGATGTAATTACCGTATTTTTTCGGCATACAAGATGCACTTTTGA
>NW_013671631.1:29701-30388 GCF_000517525.1 Limulus polyphemus
CAGAGTGGACACATCGAACCTATCTGCTAAAACAAAAAGATGTCATATTCAAAGTGAAGAAGAGACTATTAAAATGTTATGTACCGTCAGTGCATCATTAGTTCTTGATGACTGGAGATGAGAAGCTTGACTTAGAAAAGCTTACACAGGAATGGAGAACCATACACATCACCCCTCAGAAATGTTAATTGATTTAGTTATCTATATAAGTACTTAATAAAATGTCAAGAAGTTAGTTTCACGGGAGTTTAGAAATTAAACCAAAATAGAACAGAACAACCCAATGTTTTTTTTACCAACTTTGAACATATTCTAATATATAATAAATTTATTATACCACACATACTTCTGACAAACAACTTTGAACATATTCTAATATATAATAAATTTATTATACCACACATACTTCTGACAAACAACTTTGAACATATTCTAATATATAATAAATTTATTATACCACACATACCTCTGACAAACAACTTTGAACACATTCTAATATATAATAAATTTATTATATCACACATACTTCTGATCTGACAAACAACTTTGAACACATTCTAATATATAATAAATTTATTATATCACACATACTTCTGACAAACAACTTTGAACACATTCTAATATATAATAAATTTATTATATCACACATACTTCTGACAAACAACTTTGAACACATTCTAATATATA
>NW_013671631.1:31289-38842 GCF_000517525.1 Limulus polyphemus
TATATATATATATATATATATATATATATGTAATAAATTTATTATACCACACATAGTTTTGATCTGACAAACTTTTCTCTTCATTTAAATGACAGACATGAAACTATTTTCTTTAGTTTCATTAATATTATCACTGACCATTTCTTAACTATTTACATATATCATCATATTACAGAAAATCTGTCTCAAGTGAATCTCTTCCATAATGAAAAGTAGTACAGATGTAAGCTCGCTTAATAACCTTGGTTACTCCTCCCACGTTGATTCTTTACAGAATGGATTTTCTGTACATGTAAAGACAATCTCTCTATTCTAGTGTATACTTTATCACACAAATGGCAGTGGAACTTTTTACGATTCTTATGCTGTCTACTAATGTGCATAGCTAACGACTTTTTAGAGCCAAGACTTTTTCCACACATGTTACAAACAAAACTTTCAAAAACTTCATCTTCTCTGTTAAACTGCTTTTCTTGGAATTCACTCAATAAACACTGTTCAGTAAATTGTCCACTTTCAGAGATTTGAGAATATAGGTGTATTTCTTTTTCTTCGTTGTGTACACTGGGCTCAACTATTCTTTTCATAGAACCATATTCATACATACTGTCAGGTCCTCCATGGTAACCTGGGGAGTAAAACATTTGCTCAATTTACACTCAATAGTCTAGATACAGTACTAATTGAAATGTCTGAAAAGGTTACTAAGGGCTACTAGAATACTTTGTAACCTGGTTACTGAGATGATAAACAAGATCAAGCCTCTTGGTGCTTTCCAAAACATACTTTTATTAGTAATGGTTCAAAAAATGCTAACTGTGAGATACTTGGTACAGGTTACATTTGAAATACAAGTATAACCAGAAGAATAAGTTATGTTTCTCCATCTGAACATAATCTATTTAACATACAAAACTGTCTTAATATAATGGCAGATGTGTCACAGTTTGAAACAAAGCCATAAAATTTTATATCTGAGGTAATTTATAAAAATATCACACTTTGAAACAAATCTCTTCAATTTTAAATACAATAATACATACATCAAACAGTGCCATGAAAATCTGGTTAAACAACTAATATATCAACAAGTTCATAGACATTTGGTTAAAAACAAAAAGATAAAATATATCATACAGTAGCATAAAGTTTTAAACATAAGGAAACTGGTGTTTCTGACTGGGTAAGGCACTCTGCAAACTATAGAAGTAATGAAATTGTAAAAAGGGGAAATATCAAGGTGCCAGATGTGTCTCATGAAACAGAACAGTTAAAATTGAGTATTTAAATATTTCATTTTGAAATTAAAACTCATATATTATAAAAACTTCAATTAAAAACTAAGTTTTGATACCAAGTTTATTGAAATATGTTGATGATAAAATTGTTGAAATTTTAAATGCAATTCTAAAAAGGTCATGAAGTACACTTTAATCCACCCATGTGTATAGGCTTAAAAGTATCTTAACCCATTAACTGCTACAGGAGCAGCTCAGTTGCCGTTTTCTGACTCACAGATAAAACTGAGTTGCCATCAATCACAATAAAACAGTAATTATCGTCATTTGCATAGAGTTATAATTATATATCTGTCATCCACAGTTAATGGGTTAATATAACTGACGGAAACATGAAAATTTAGACGTAAAGCATTTATTTAGAAATATTAATATAACAAACTGTACAAAGAAGTTTCAGATATATGGCAGTTGGTTAAAATGAGCCTTAAAATATTCAACAGTACCATACCATAAAGATTTAGATACGAGATAATTGGTTAGAAATAACCTTAAAGTCTGAAACAGCAATGTTAAGTTTTATATACGTGTGTTATTAAAAATTAAAATGTGAAACAGTACCAAAGTTTTAGGTATAGATGTTTAGTTACGAAACAAGTCTGAAGCAATATTTTTGTTTAGAAATTTTGTACAAAGCTTTTGCAGGAGTGCCTATATTACATTACCTATATCTTCCGAACACAAGACTACAAATATACAGATACTCCTGCATTTAACAGAAGATATAGGTAATGTAATATAGGCAATTTGTAGTCTTGTGTTATACAGATATTAAATGTTATCATATCTTGTTCAGTTGTATTGAGTTTAGATATAGAATTTGTAAAAATAATAACACACGTACTGAGGCAGGCTTTCATTATCATAACTATTCAGAGATCCTTATTCAGGGATGGCAGCAGAGAGAAGTTGAATCAACTGAAAACACTCAGGGAAGAGATATGGGTGAGGCAAAGCCTCCTTGAAGCTAAACAGCTTTTACACTCTGAAATGCATTATCTAGAGCGTATAGTTCACCGAAAACTGTGATGTTAAAAACACACAAATTGAGACTTAAGATTCAGAGCCACTATCTGGAGCGTATAGTTCACCGAAAACTGTGATGTTAATAACATACGAACTGAGACTTAAGATTCAGAGCCATTATCTGGAGTGTATAGTTCACCAAAAACTGTGATGTTAAAACATACGAATTGAGACTTAAGATTCAGAGCCATTATCTGGAGCGTATAGTTCACCGAAAACTGTGATGTTAATAACACACAAATTGAGACTTAAGATTCAGAGCCATTATCTGGAGCGTATAGTTCACCAAAAACTGTGATGTTAAAAACACACAAATTGAGACTTACGATTCGGAGCCATTATCTGGAGCATATAGTTCACCGAAAACTGTGATGTTAAAACATACAAATTGAGACTTAAGATCACAGGCTTTATTCTAAATTGAAATGGAAAAAAATTTATCATCAAATTCTTGTGATACTTTTAGGCACTACTGAAATAATGTAACTATTACGTAGATTTACATTACAATACTATAAGATGTACCCTAGGACTTTTGGGTTATGCTGTATTATTGTTATTACAGACTTACTAAGCATAAAGCCAGGTGAGCCTCCTTAGTACCTAACCTTACCATGCTTACAATGACACTGTTGTTAATGTTGACTTTAGACCATTTAGTTTATGACTTACAATTAAGTTATGTAGTTGTATGCTAAGTCAATCACAAGTTTAGGCCTATTAAAGACAAAATAAAATAAATATAGATGTTTATTACTTTAATGACTGTGTACACGAATTACTTTGAATGGATCATCCCTAAATTGGCACATAAATTGTGCATACTTCACTTCAGAAATCTGCCGATCAACTATGTTTATAATAATAAAAGAGCCTGTCTGTCTGTGTGTGTGTGTGTGTGTGTGTGTGTGAGAGAGAGAGAGAGAGAGAGACCACCATAGTTCCAAGAGGAAAAAAATCCTAGAGACATAAAACTTTGTGTGCATTCTAAGGGATTGTGAGGGTCTACACTTGAGTATTAATTTTAGATTTGACTCAAAACATTTTTGTCCTAATTCTCACTCACTGAATGAACCATATGTGGCAGTTTTCTGCCAAATACTGTTGAAAAAGAACATAATGATAAAAAAAATCTACCAAGATTGGTCAACAATTGAGAAAATCAATAGGGTATAGGTCCCAATATTTCATAGCCAGTCAAAGGCAACAGGAAGGAAAACAAAGGAACAGACCCTCAGAATACTAGAAAATGTAATCATACAAAACAGTTGAAGAATATTGATACATGTAAAAAAATTCAAACATAAACATGGGAAGAAAAATATGAAAGTTAATTATAGAAGTAATTAAGATAATGGAGATGCTTGAATGGTGCATTGATGCCTCTGTGAATCCCATAGTGGAACAGATTTTTACTGAATGTTTCAAAGTAAGCGTACGCTTGTGGTAGTGAGATTTTTACTGAATGTTTCAAAGTAAGCGTACGCTTGTGGTAGTGAGATTTTTTGCTGAATGTTTCAAGGTAAGTGTACGCTTGTGGTAGTGAGATTTTTTACTGAATGTTTCAAAGTAAGTGTACGCTTGTGGTAGTGGGATTTTTTACTGAATGTTTCAAAGTAAGTGTACGTTTGTGGTAGTGAGATTTTTTATTTTAACAATTTAATTTTTTTCAATTAACAGAAATCTGTTCTGGGACAGAACTTTGCTTTCCCTACTTATTCTAGAGACATAGCTAATTATTTCTTTATGAACTTTCATTATGCAATAAAATGACACCAGGGGAAGTATACTTTGATTCTAACTTAGCATAGAAATGAAACATTTTGAGTTTGAGTACATTTATCTTACTGTCTTTATGAGCTTTAACCCAATACACCAAGTTACATTAACATTAAAATTGTGTTCTCTTTAGAAATTATGTTCATTTTTCTCAAAAACCCATAAACTGATAGATAAATTGCCCCAAAAGTAGCCCAAAATGAGATTTAATAAATGTTTATCTCCAGAACAATACATGTTCCTTTGTGTTGCAAGTCAAATTTTTGTGTCTAAACATAGAAAAGAATGATGCTGAGATACATTAAGCTCAAACATTAGTAAAGCTTCCACAATTTAAGTGGGTTTCCTAGGATATTAACAACAGGAGATCTTTTGGTTTATCTAGGCTGACCTACCCATCAAACATAAAAAAAAGAATAACTCAAAGCCAGCTCCTTTCATTTAAATATTTATGAATCTTGCTCTTAAATTACCTCAATCTATCACATCTAAAGTCAACCTGTTCCAAAGACCAACCTGTTGTAGTTCCCATGTACCCACTAGAAATACTACCTACTTTAACAACCTGAAATGTCACCCACATAAACAGATACCTTACCTCAAAAATGCCACAAAATCAAATTTGATAAAGGATTCTTCCATGTGGTGTTTTGTTTTCTGAACTGTATTTGCTAAATACAGTGACTACCTAGGCCCTTGCAATAATATATTTATATGTCTGTAACACACTGACCCCTAGTGTCATTTGTTAGTATAAGAAAGATAATTGTTTCTAACCAGTCTTATCAAGAGTTACAGTCATCTTACTCTTAATCTACAAACAGGTAGTACCATCCAGTTATCTCTACTCACCGTAGTCAGATACTCAATGAAAGGTTTCACACCTATCTGAGTAATGACATTTAATGTTATGTCTTCCAAATCTTCATGTTTCTCCTGCACCAGATAAGCTCTTTCTGTATCTTCAGTCCATGACGTTCCTTACATCAATAACCTCATCTAACCTTTCTTCCTTTTCACATCTTGATTAACCTCATACAAAATGTTAGATTTTTCTTGATATCTGTACCTTCGGTGCATTCCTCAGTACTGAAACACATTGGTAACACATCTGCCCATTCACTTATATTAAGATGTTTTAGAATCAAAGCAACATCATCTTCAGAACCATTTTTTTCCAACAATTTGGCCATCAGTTTAACTATTTTATTACCGCATTTCTCTTAATTTCATTTCTATACAAAATGTTCTTACACAAAACCATTGGATTGAATTAGTTTTAATCATCCAATCAGATACCTATTTTTCTAAATACTTATCCCATGGTAAGGTTATAGTGATTGGATATAAATCATTAAAAAAGTAATTAGCAAAAAAATAATGTTGCAATTAATGGCATAAGTAAGCAACAAGACTTGGTACTTTAAATTGAATTTTTGAAGAAACCTTAATAGAATAGATACTATGTTAATTAATAAACAGTTAAAACTAATAGAATAAGCTGTACTTGAGTCATGTAGTAGGCTTAATAATCCAATACTAACACTGTAACAGCTAAGTTGTAACACTTAACACCAGTTACGGTACTACCACTAGTAATAATAATAAAACTAAAAGTAAAACTGTTGTTTGTAAGTTGTAATTGTTATTGTAAAGTTAGATTTTAATAGCATAAACGATACTGAATTTACTAATTTAGCACTAGAACTACTACTTGTTTACTACTAAATGTACTACTACAGTACAACTTACAAGTACTACTAGTTACTAAGTTAGGACTAACGCATAGTGAAAGGAACCGTGGCTGTTCTGTATAAAATATAGCCACCTTATAATATACTTTAACTCATGATGTTAGAAAGACACGTATGTTCAGGAAGTCTTGACAGAAATAAATAAAAACCCTATAACTTATAAGTATAAATTATAACCCGAGCGCTTTCGAAAGGTGTGCTTTTCTTCTTCAGGGGCAAACTCGTTTTACTCACTACACTTCTCGAAATCAACATTTCAATAAACTAAATTTAATCAAGTAAACACAGCCATGTTTCTTGAAATCATACACACTTCCACCTCAGTTGAACAGTGAGTGAAACCTAAAAACTTCACTTATTACTTCCAGATCCACCATGTTTTATGTTAATGACGTCATAAAAATACACTATTTCGCCTATTTTACTATCAACATTACATCATTACAAAACTATTTACAGAGAGTTACATAACTTTAATCTTGTGCCCCCCATTTGGTCAGCAGTAAGCTTACGGGCTTACAACGCTAAAATTCGTGGTTTGATTCTCCGCGGTGAATAGAGTACAGATAGTCTTTGTGTAACTTTGCCTAAGAAAACAACTTGTCTATATTTTCACACTTCTAAGACTAGAGGGAAGGCAGCTAGTCATCACCACCCACCGCAAACTCTTGTGCTACTCTTTTACCAACGAATAGTGGGATTGACCGTCACATTATAACGCCCCCACGGCTGAAAGGGCGAGCATATTTAGCGGGACGGGGATTCGAACCCGCGACCCTCAGATTGCGAGTCGAGCGCCCTAACCACTTGGCCATGCCCACTACTAAATTAGGGACGGCTAGCGCAGATAGCCCTCGTGTAGCTTTGCGCGAAATTCAAAACAAACAAACCATTAAGAAATACACGAGATATAAACAAAATCTGGGATTTTGACTGAATTTTTTTCTTTTCTTTTTTTTTAGCCGCGGCATTGCGGCTTATAGAACGGCTTTGGTCTTTTTGTTTGTTTGTTTGTTTCTAGCTGCGGCTTATAGAACGGCTTTGAGATTTGTTTGTTTGTTTGTTTCTAGCTGCGGCATAGCGGCTCATAGAATGGCTCCGAACTTAAAAAAAACAAAAAACACAAACTTTTAGCTCATAGCTCCATCATCTCTTGACCGATTTGAGATATAATTACAGTTTTAGAGTCAGGAGGTCAAATCCTTTCGGTAGATGTATTTAACTACACCCAAGGTCTCATAGTTTAACTTACTCTAGTCCTGCCTAAAAGAATTTCAATTTGAGGGTAGGCTAGTAGAGATCCTGATGAGTAATAAAATCGAATCGGGTATACGCGCGCCCCACGCTTGGTATTGCTTGAGCACAAAAATATAGACAGTAAAAAGGTAAATAAGGATCTCATAGATTATATAATCCTGCCTAAAAAAAGTTCAAGTGCCGCGGCTATTGAGAATTCACTCTTTTTGTTGTTGTTGTTGTTTTTCACACCGGAAGTATGGAAACTATATTTGATATAAAAACATACTTAACTTTCATAAATTTCAAATTTGTTATACTGATATATATTTACAACCTACAATTAGGGGTCAAGTTTGGTCTAAATTTTAGCCATATTTGCAAAGTTATTCAACAAAAATCGCTTAAATTTGACTAAAATGTTTACGCACGCTTACGCAAAAAGTCACGTGAGCTATCG
>NW_013671631.1:39437-48813 GCF_000517525.1 Limulus polyphemus
TGATTAATACATGTCTTATATTCTGTTTCTTCTCCGTACTAAAGTTTACTGAAGACAACCAGAACACTGTAGTGAGGAGTGTGTCAACCAACACTGAAGTGTTATCAGTACTTCACCTTCAGGTGAAACAAAGGCTGTTTGGACTATTACATCTTCATCGATAAACTGGTTTTTAAGAAATCTAGCAGCTAACAGAGACAGTAAAAAAAGTTTGTTTTGCAATATTTTTGACCAGCTGCGACTAATAGATTACAATTTCTTGAACTTAATTAAAGTCCAGGACACATGAAATTTTGTGAAGCATTATCTACCCCCCAAAAAACTCTGATTTAAACACACAAATGATCTTACAAGGCATCAGCTTCTCCTCTTTTCCAAAGTTGCACAGTCTTTTGAAATTTGATGAACTAGAGCTCAACAAGTTAACAATTTTATTTAATCTTGCATTATATTCAGCAAAAAAGAAGGAAAACCTCTTTCAGAACTGTAGCTAATAAATATTAACATGAACTTAATGCAAAACAAGCACTCAATTTTATCTGTCATGTTACTTGTGGTTTTGTCAGAAACATTAATTTTTCAACATTTTCTGTGATGCCAGCACAGACGATAACCAAAATTGTTCATAAAGGTGACATTACCCAAGTGAGTATTAAATCAGACTCTCATGGACACTGGTCATTTGAGTGAGTGCAATAGAATACAAGTAATTGGAATAAAAAGTGTTTTTTATGGTGCTTAAATGATGGTAGCGAACACAACAGGCATAACCTAAACCTTGAAATATCCTGAACTGTAATCCCATGCACTACACACTGCCTAGGACTTGTCATTATAGACCCACTTAGAAAAGTTCCTAAACCTTGAAATATCCTGAACTGTAATCCCATGCACTACACACTGCCTAGGACTTGTCATTATAGACCCACTTAGAAAAGTTCCCAAATTATTTCCTTTTGATAACACTAACACCTTAAATCATTAATCAGGAAACAAACTAGTTTCCTTTTGATGACACTAACACCTTAAATCATTAATCAAGAAATGAACTATTTCCTTTGATAACACCTTAAATCATTAAACAAGAAATGAACTATTTCCTTTTGATAACACCTTAAATCATTAATCACTTATATAGTCTGGAAATAAAATTGTGTAATTAAGAATAACGCCATAAATCATTAATCAAGAAATGAACTATTTCCTTTTGATAACACTAACACCTTAAATCAAGAAATCAACTTTTTCCTTTTGATGACACTAAAACCTTAAATCATTAATCAAGAAATGAACTATTTCCTTTTGATGACAGTAACACCTTAAATCATTAATCAGAAACAAACTATTTCCTTTTGATAACACTAACACCTTAAATCATTAATCAAGAAATGAACTATTTCCTTTTGATAACACTAACACCTTAAATCATTAATCAGGAAATGAAAGAGAAATTGCTAAGTTAGTTTTCTTCATATTGTCTTTTATTTAATCCAAGCTCAACATAACAACTACTTTTTAATGTTACTATTATTTAAGATACATAATATGTCTGTGAAAACACATTCCTAAAAGCTTTCAGCTGAACGTCTGATGTTTTAACATGGAAGGTTATATTCTAAAAACAAAAAATAAGAAATTGGGTAGTATCACAATCAATACAAGTTCATTAATTCATATTTGTTAATCAGTTCATTAATTATGTAAATGTACTACCTTCTATTTTCCTCCTAAACTTTCAAAGATTTATATAAATGTTAGTAAAAAATATTTTCCGGAGAAATTTACACCGAGTGTGGGTAGATAAGAGCGGATAAGATATTTGCCAATTGTTTAACATGGAGGCAATTTCAAATTCAATGAGTGAGGTTGAAAAAGAAATCGTCTGTAAGTTAAAATATTTAAATTGTCCTTTATTAGGAAATTTAGAGAACTGGTGGATCCAAGAGTTAATCTTTTCTCCAGGTGAGCACAGAAATAAGTTATTATGTTGGGTGTTTTCAAGGATCGATTTTCAACTCGAAAGACTAATTACGTCATTCAGCAGTGATAATAACCTGCTTAACAGTAACATGATTAACGATGCCGTTTCGACCGCTAACACTTACAAATCTTATAATTATAATGGCCCTTCTCAACTTCCAGAAACACTTGCAAGTATCGCTCGTGTCTTTGGTCTTGGATATTCTTCCAAAGAATGTAACAATTTTGTAAACGGGACTGCATCTGTAAGAGAACAGTGTATTTGGTGGAAATCTCTATTAAATGTTTTATGTTATAACGTAAAAGCGTTTACCAGCTTATCCAAAGGTAATGCTGACGGACCTAACGTCAGTAGTTCTGTTGATATAACATTAAGTGGTGAGGAACACAACCAATATCCTTGTATTGAAAGTGGCTTCAATCGGACATGTACTGCTCTTGATGATATAGTTTCTGAACCAGGTTTGCAATCCATTTTAAGTGAAGACATTCAACTTTTACCTCCAGATATAAAGTGTGAGCAGGAAAGATTGTTTAAAGTCTGTGAACAACAAGAAGAAAAATCATATGGGAAAATTCCAAAATATCCAAGCATATCTGAACTTCAGGAAAGTTTATTCCAACTTCAACAGAAATTAGATGAGAAGAAAAACGTACTGAATATATTGAAAGAAGAAATGGGGGAGCTTGAATTTAGCTATCCTGATGGTAATGTCTCGGCCACAGATAAGCGTTTGAAATTATTTCTTTCAGATCTCCATCAACTGTGTACCATGTTTACTTGCTTGTATGAAGAACTGAAGCCGTGGCTAGACAGGTCACAACCAGCACTTTCGACCGTGGGTGAAAAATTTGAGACATTACAGAAACAGACAGAGAATTTCTGTAATGTAGTTCAGAATTTGTCTGAAACAAGAAGTGTATTTACTCAACTGAAAGAGCTTTATGAATTCAGCAGTAAATTAAGCCAGCCATATATTCTTCCATCCTATTTAGAAGGGTGTGCTGAAGAATGTACAAATATTTTAGAAACAGCAGCAAATGAGCTGAATGTTAAAGATTAGTTTATAGGGCAAGTTTCAAGTTTTGATAGTTCCTTGGTTGAGGAATGTTAAAATCAGGCTTTTGAATGTTATAAGAGAAAATATTTTAAACATTAAACCATTTCTTTGAGAGTTTTGATGACATTTTGTTATTGTAAGTTTATATGTCTCCCAAAGAATGTAGTACTGACATGCATGGAAAAAGTTAACTTTATTACAACAAAATATCAGACTTAAGTGTGCTGTAACTTTTATTACCAATGAGACAAGACATTTTTTCTGAAACAATTTCTAGTTAACACATGACTCAAAAGCTCGTATCTTTTGTGAAAGATGTATCATGTTAGTAAAACAAAAATATCGGCTAGAAGCTAAGGGCTCTGAAAGGACTTGTATTTATTTAAAAAGTAGTTTTGAAATTCTTCCTGTTCGTCTATAAGAAGTTCAAACACCGCAATAAAGTGGGCTTATATACGTGGACTAATATGATGTCATCTCATAAATCTTCTTGATTCTCTTTTATACCATTATTTAACTGTGCTTTTGACTTCCTTTATTGTACAATCATTTTTACCATTCACACAGTGAAAGGTAATTTTTGTGAAGTTTATGAAAGAAGACAAAAGTTTCAAAATGATGTAACTCAAAAAAACTACTAAAAATGTAACTAGAAGCTGAGTTTTAAAAGAATTATGCATTAATACTTCTTAACTATAAAACTTATAAATATTATAAAACAAAGTTTGAAAGTAAGAAGTTTGCTCACAAGATTAATAAAGAGTAATGAACATGAACAAACCTATTTAGTGATATTTACACATCAAGTACAGAGCCATTGTCAAAGAAATAATACATTACTTCCACTAGAAATTGTTTGAATAAATCAAGTTGTACGTTAGTAAAATATTTTGTCAAACAGTGTCCTTGTTTTTGTGTGTATTAAAAATTGTTTTGTAAAGATTGAAAAAGTAACACTGAAACATATAGATGGTTTTCTAACTGGTTTTTAATAGATTATTGTTTTATTTATCTACTGGCCATGGTTTCAAACATTCTGATGTAAACTGTAAGTAATCCAGGAAAGTCAACCAACTTATTTGTGTGTCCATCTTGTCCACAAATGTTACAAAATAGTTGAAAATTTTAAGCTATTAGTGCTAGGCCTTCCATCTGGTCCAGTTTTTAAAAACACTTCCCTGAGAAATTTAAGTCTACGTAACATCAATCTTCAGCTTGTATGTTCGATTTTTAAAAAACTATCACCTATAACATCAAAGTCTCCACTTTCAACACCATGACTAGCCCAAAATTTCTGTGTTCTTTTATTAGATAGTCTAATTAAACTGTAAGTTTTGTGTTTGAAAAGTTTATTTTAAAACAGTTGCAAGTTTTTGTCTTTGATACCTTTTGAATGACTTTAACTAAATCCATTCATTATTAGTAGCTAAATATAATGCGTTTTTTCTCAGCCACAGCCATAATGATGAAAACTAATCTATAATAAAGAAATACCTTTTCTTTTTTCTAAGCTCATTACTTTTGGTAATTAAACATTACTTTAATTCCATGAATAAATGTGTTAGGTTTGTAGGTTGTTGTTTTGCTGTAATCTCTCCTTGTTAGAAATCCCTCTTCAAATTAGTATTTTGTTTATTATTTTATTTTATTATTATTATTATTATTTAATAAATTTCTCCGGGGCTGGCTTTAAGAATTTTTAAATGTATTTATTAATGGTTTTAGTTTAGTTTAGAGGATGGAACAGCCATGTTGTCCCAAAACGTTATGTTATATTAGATTAACAGAAATAAGCCGTCAAAAAAGTGGCAAATCACTGTTCTTTTTCATCAACTTCTTGTAGAGACAAAACATATGGTAAAGAAAGGAGCATCTGCACTAAACAAAATGTCACTGGTTTTTATTCACCCGAACTAGAGCTTAACAACCGCAGCTCGTATGTTATTATTTCTATGAAAATCTTTTGATGGAGTTAATGGCGTATAGCTTTCCACAACCATTTGATTAAAACTGATAACTAAGACTCTAGGGACAAATAGAAAATCAGAAATAAAGGAATAACATAGTGATCTAAGCCACTGTATTTATCTAAATGGCTTTCCCTGACAACTGAAGTTCGAATTACACTTTGATGGTATCTGTTTTCTAATAAATTTTAAAATAGTAATCAAAACATAAAGTGATATATGATCAACACATTTTGCATGTATAAAACGGTGAAGTTAGAATAAAGGGATCAGCTATATAAAGGTGTCATATGATAAATAGGGAAGTTATATAAAAGGTTAAGCCTATAAAGATGTATTTGTCAAAGAGGGTAAGTTAAACAAACAAACAAAATTGAAGGAAACTGGCTCTACCTCTTTATATATATATATCTTAGTAGCATTTTTTAAATCAAAAATAGAACAGATGGATCCTAAGTGGTTGGAGAGGACTATACCAATAAAACACCGATAAGCACCAGAAAGAAGTCATAGAGGATATTAGCAGAACAAGAACAATTTTTCACTTCTTCACGAATGGAACAAGAAAGTCAGTTCTAAAATCCTTTTTAGAGGATTTATTAAGAAATAATACAACAGATTGAATATTCACAATATTTTTCTGAACGAGATTTTCTTAAACAAAAATATAATTTAAGTAATTTCCTTTCATATCCGTGAAAACAATTAGATAGCCTAAGTATTTCCTCTTCTCGAAACGGGGCAGAACGTGGCCTGTTGTCAATAAAACGCATTCAGAACTTTGAGGTCGTGGGCACGTTATAAAAGTGACACTATGTTAAAATGCCCTAAGAGTTGGCGGTGAGTGCTATTGACTAGTTGTCTTTTCTCTAGACTATCAGTTCAAAATTATGAACGGCAAACGCAGATAATCTTTGTGTAGCTATGTGCGAATATCCAAAACAAACTAGACCGAGCAACTGTAAAGGTTGTACTTGTTAAATGTTTAATACAAAACTGTATATGATAATAATCAGTACAGATTGAAATTCATCTGAGTTTATAGCTCGATTAATCTAGTCGTTATCTTCCACCGATTTACATTTGTCAGTAGTTGAGATAGTTGACAAAAGTGCAAAAATGAATCGTCTGAAATTAATTAACGGAAGTGTTTTTTGTGTTTGATTCTAAAGGTTGTTTATTTGCAAAATGTCTAAAACACTCTAATTCACGCTAAGTATTCCAAATAAATAATAATAATAAAATAAAATAATAAACAAAATCTAATTTGAAGAGGGTAATCATTCATATGATTATCAAACTTTCTCTTAAACTCACTTAAATTTACTGCGTCCACAACATCCGAAGGCAACCTATTCCAAAAGCCAACCACCCTGTTAGAAAAATAAAACTGTCTTAACTAAAGATGACTCCTACCTTGTCTCCCCTAGTCCTACTATTCTCGCCGTTAAGTATGAAAAAATATGATGCATCAACACTATAAATTCCATATACAATCTTAAATACCTCAATCAGATCCGCTCTTACTCTTCCTTTTTAAAGGGAAACAATTTGACAGATCTCAACCTCTCCTTGTATGAAAACACCTTCATTCCAAGCACCATTCTAGTAATCCTCCTCTGAACCTTTTACAACATATCAATGTCCTTCCTAAGGTAAGGAGCCAAAGAATGAACACAATACTCCAAATGTGGCCTAAACAGTGACATATGCAATAAAATTATAACCTCTTTAGACTTGTAAAATAAAATATAAAGTAGTGTTAAAAAATTAAAACAATTTTATTAATCAAACACGAAAACAATGTTTCGGGCAACAGCCCTTCAGAAGATTACCAGTGACAATGAAACTGTTAATACAAGGGTTAGATTGAAAGAATAAGTAGCACGTGGCTCGAGAACATGTTCCTAAGCTACAAATGAGCTAAGCGAAATAACATATATAAAAAATTATAAAAATTGTATAAATACAGTAAACTGTAGTAAATAAACTAAACCAGAAAAACAAAAATGTAGTACAAAAATACAGGCAAAAATGTAAGATAATGAATGGACACGTGCATCCAGTAATATTGTTCAAAGGGATACAACAATAAAAGGCATGTAAACTTAATAAGAATGAATAACACTGTGAAAATTAATGTCAGGAAAAATTTGTTTTTCAGCTTCAGCAAGGTACAGATCTCTTTAGACTTGTATTCAATATTTCTGTAGATACAACCCAACATTCTATATTCTCTACCACTAGTAACAGTACACTGCTTGGATGGCTTAAGAAACTGATGAACCATTACACCAAGATACCTTTCTTTCATGACATTATTAAGGTTATTCCCATCCAAATTATACTATAACTCAAATTATGATAACCCACATGCATTATCTTGCATTTATTATAATTAAAACTCATGTGCCATTTATTTGCCCAATTTACTAAATAATCTACATCCTTTTGTAAATCAGCAGCATCCTCTTCACAGCTAGCAACACCCAAGACCTTAATTTCATCTCCAAATTCAGGTAATTTATTGACCATTCCTTCATCTATGTCATTGATGTAGATCAAAAGAGCAAAGGTCCTAAGACTGAGTCCTGAGGCACTCCACTTGTAACAGTTTAATCCAGTTTGACTGAACTCCATTTATATCAACTCTCTGGTTTCTTCCACCCAGCCACTCTTCTATCCAATTAGCTAACTTATCCCCCACACCTATAGAGATAATTTCTTTGACAAGCATTTTATGTGACACCTTGTCAAATGCTTGTTGAAAATCCAGATTCACCAAATCTACACCCTTACCCTCATCTACATAAGCAGTAATTAACCTTTAAAAAATGTCAAAAGATTTGTAAGGCAAGATTTTCTCTTGGTGAAACCATGTTGACTATCCAACATAATTCTAAACGTTGTTAAGTGACTTTGCAAAGCATCTTTATCAGACTTTCCAAAACTTTCCCCACAACTGATGCAAGACTAAAGGCCTAGAAAAGGGTCTATAATTACTGGAGCAATTTTTATCTCCTCCCTTGAAAAGAGGAGTTACATTAGCTAACTTCCAACCCTTGGTACCTGCCCACTATTTAATGATTAACAAAAAATAGCAGCAAGTGGCTCACATATCCAATCTTTAACCTACTTCAAAACCCTTGGGGAAATTATACATGGCCCAGGAGCCTAGTCATTCTTTAAACCTTTTTATTTTTCTTAACCAGCTCAGAATTAATTCAGTCAATCTGTTTGATCTCATTTCCATGTGTCATTTGTTCAAAATGTGGAATAGTGCTTAAATCTTCTTTACTAAAGACCGAAGAAAAAGCAAAATTTAATAACCCAGCCATCTCATAATCATCAGATACGAGCCTTCCTTTATCATCCCTCAAGAGTCCTACCCCCATCCTAACATTTTGTTTATCTGTAATGTACATACTTAGTTAGTAGTACAGGTCACACTAACGTTGCTGAAGAACCAGTGTCAATCAACATACTTCTAGGTTTTCCATCAGTACACCCATAGACTCGTGGATGGTTTTCCTCAAATAATGAATTTCTTATCTTATTTTGAACAGTTGGAATATTTCCATCTGAACTTCGTCCTTAGCTAATTCCTGTTTTACCAATGTCTGATTAGTTCTTTGTCGTTCCTTTGACCTGATTTGGGTTAAAGACTCATCCTTAGAGTGTTGTTTACTTGGTTTACCAACAGACTAACATGTGATGCCTTTGGTGATTCAGCCAGTCCCGTGGACAACCAAGATAACAGGAACTCCTATATTTAGAACAAAAACTAAAGTTTATTGAAGATTTATCTAATAACCAAAATACATGAAATGTCGATGTATCACACTTCTCCTCTACCCTTTTTTCTCCAGGCCGACCTGGCTATACCTAACTTTAAAACTTAAAACCAATAAAAATTTAGCTTACTAATTGCTCAAGAAATCAAAGTAACATGCTAATACCCCTTTAAAACCATTTGCCAGACAATGTATACACTAACAACACTGGAAAAATGATTACAAATACAAAAGATCACATCTTAGCCCTATGTCCACAAGTAGAGATCAAAATGCACATGCCACAACCTCTTACAAAAAGTGCTGTTACGTCTCTGGTTGTTTGTTAATTTCCCGTAAAAATTCTTTCCGAAGAACTTCAGAGATACAAGTCATTTCTTAAATAAAACTAGTTTATTCTTTCTCAATACAACTTTGCAATACACTTAGTTTCCACAGTCACTTTAACTTAAACACACGCTAGAATTCACAACGATTCACGCACTTTACTTACGGCTTGACTCGATTATCTGTCTCTATATCTCTCTGTCTGCAATTCAATTATCGCCGTCACTTTATCTGCCAGCTTATATAT
>NW_013671631.1:49776-56366 GCF_000517525.1 Limulus polyphemus
TCAACAGTCGCGCTATAATTCTCAACGAACTTCTCACGTGCTTAACAATATTCTCTCTGACTGTAGTTCAATTACTTATTACCTACACACTGTCCCGTCACGTTGTGTCCATCTTATATATACCAGGCTACCCCCAATCTAGTAATCTCCCGACAATTCACGAAGGTTCGAGAAGGAAGTGGCGTGATACTAGTCACGTGACCTCGCTGACGCAACAATATATTATCTTCCTTTCAGATGTAAAGAGCCCAGGCCTCTGTCCATCTGGCTGCCAACTCTTGACAATAATGCATTATAACTCGAGCTAATGCAACATGAGGTGCTTCAATATTTTAGTTAAGGTGTTAAGGGTCTTCTACTTTTTCTTGCAGCAAAATCCTTTTTCATGGGTATCTCTCTTGTCACTGTCCAGCCATCGACGTGGAGGCTCCCCTTATTGATGGTGGTTTAGATTGTTGCAGGGGGTTCAATAGCTGGTGATCTCCCACTGACAAATTACATTTACAGGCTTTCACAGCATTTCAATCTCTTTTTGCTGGATGACTTGAGTCAAGCGGAAAGTTCTTTTTGTTGGCCCGGCAGTTAGAAAGCTCGACTCACAACCTGTGGGTTGGAATCCCTGTCCTACCAAACATGCTCGCCCTTTCAGCCGTGGGAGCATTATAATGTGATTGTCAATCCCACTATTCGTTGGTAAGAGTAGCCCAAGAGTTGGCGGTGGGTGGTGATGACTAGCTGCCTTCCCTCTAGTCTTACACTGCTAAATTAGGGATGGCTAGCGCAGATAGTCCTCGTGTAGCTTTGCGCGAAATTAAAAACAAACAAACAATCTTTTTGTCTGGAAGATGTGATGGTCAACATAGACGTTTAGGAACTAAAGGTGTCATATCCTCTCATCTAAGCTGCAATCTTAAAACAGATGCATGCAAATTGACCAGTGGTCTTTAGATGTTGGGGTTTACAACTGATGATAGCCTCATTGGTTGAGTATTTGTTTGTTTTCTTGAATTTCGTGTAAAGTTACTCGAGAGGTATCTGCGCTAGTTGTCCCCTAGGCAAAAGTCATATATAAGATCCCTTGACGTGAGAAAAAAAAATAAATATTACGTGAAATATAAAATCAATATCAGATCACGACAGTTTATTTAATAACTACAATTACAGTTTTATTTCATTTTTCTGTATTTGGTAGTGCTAAGTTCATCTATAACAGAGGAATAATCTAACTTTGAAGCCAAATTATGTTCAATAGACAGAATAGCCAATGTAGTTAACCTACCTTGACACATAACAGATCTTGAGTAAGTTTTTATAAATTCCAATTTTGAAAAATATATTTCTGCTGAAGCAACTGTAACCGGAATTGTTAATATAATTCTTAATGCTACATAAACATTAGGATAAACTTCAATTAAATTATTATCTATAATATATTTTAGTGAATCATGAATGTCTATATTTGGAAGTACAGTCCTGGTACAGATTCTTAGTTCCTCAAATAATTCTTCACCATTTATATCGGAGTCAGACGACTCAGAAAGCGTAAGTAGCACTGTAAGTTGTAGTTCTTTACAACACTGTAAAAGTTCTTCATCGGACTTGTTCTTTAAAGGTGAAATATATTAGAGAAAACCAAAATTGGTGTAGTAGGTTTTTAACCCCTCACATCGAGGTCCAGCACTTGCACGAATCATGTCATACGATGGGCCCGGCATGGCCACGTGGTTAGGGTGCTCGAATCGCAATCTGCAGGTCGCGAGTTCGAATCCCCGTCACACCAAACATGTTCGCCCTTTAAGCCGTGGGGGCGTTATATGTGACGGTCAGTCCAACTACTCGTTGGTAAAAGAGTAGCCCAGGAGTTGGTGATGGGTGGTGATGACTAACTGCCTTCCCTCTAGTCTTACACTGCTAAATTAGGGATAGTTAGCGCAGATAACCCTCTTGTAGCTTTGCGCGAAATCCAAAGCAAACAAACAAACAATGTCCACAATGACATTAAAATATTCAGTTCTGGAAATGTCTGCAGGATTAGCACTAATTTCGTCTATACACTCATAATCAAAATGTATTTTCTTCTTACGTAGCCTAATTTCTTTAAAATTCCTCGGAATGCCCATTTCATCAGCTATTTCATTGGCAGTCACTATAGCAGAGTGAAACCCATTTCTTCTGTAATCATCTAGCTTGCATGAAAATTCCTCAAAATGTTTCAATGCCGTTTCCAACAGCATTTTACACGTATACAGCCTTTTCAAAACACCAAAAAAAAAAAACAATCTAGCCTTTGTACAAGACGCTGCTGCATCACCAAGCACTAAATTCCAACTGTGACAACCGCAAGGTGTAAATGAGGCTAAAGGATTACTATTTTGTATTCTTGTTTTTACACCATTTTTTTCACAACGCATGTTAGCTCCATTATCGTATTCTTGTCCGTGGCTGTTTTTGATGTCCAGTCCTAGGTTGTTGATTTGTGAAAATACCCAATTTATTAATTCTTCAGCCATAGTTTTTTCTACCAATACAAATCCAACAAAATATGCCTCAATATCTCCCGACTTTTCAGCAACGTGGCGCAATATCATCATTATTTGTTCGGTGTGGCTTACGTCTGTAGTACAGTCAAGAATTATTCAATAATATTTTGCTTGCTGTATATTTTGGATAATTGCAAGTTTAAAATGTTTGGCCATCAATGCTGTTAATTCATTTTGAATGTTTCCCCCCCCCCCCAAATAATGATTATGAAGACAATTATCTTCTATGCATTGTAAGTGTTCTCGAAGAACAGAATCAAACTTCGCAGTAAACTTAACCAGGTCTAAGAAGTTTCCACTTCTTTCCTGTTCTAAACTATCCTTATGTCCTCTAAATGCCATGTTATGCGATGCTAAATACAGAATTATGGCCAAGAGTCTTTCCAAAATATCACGCCAGCGTTGCTTTTCCTGCTGTGTTTGATTTTGAATCGTTGTATCAACAGGGTTCCCGCATTTCAGCCACTTTTCTGAATCCAACCATTTTAAGGCACACTGAACTGTTCTCACGAGACTTGGGACGACTGCTGAGGTTCTTCCAACCATTACAGATAGTAATGCTACACTTGAGGACAGACGGCAGGCAAAATAATATTGTTACGACAGCGGAAGTCACGTGACTCTGGTAACATAGCATGAGTTTCTAGAAGGATCATGACTGTTCCTGGAAACTCTAGTATTTGCCAGACGCTCTCTATTTTTGTATATAAGCCCGACAAATAAAGCGGATATATAATGGCAGATAGGGAGATATAGACACAGATAATCGAGTCAAGTGAGCGGTAGTGACCTAAATAAAGTGCGTGAATCGTAAAGTGTCTATGGAAATTAATTGTATTGCAAAGTTGTATTGAGAAAGAATAAACTAGTTTTATTTAAGAAAGGACTTGTATCGCTGAAGTTCTTCGGAAAGAATTTTTACGGGAAATTAACAAACGACCAGAGACGTAACAATATACACTGTTTTTGCTTGGAGAGTAAACCAACCAACGCCTTTCTTGTTTTTCCTTGTTACTCAGAATTCTAATGTGATGATGAGAAACGCTTCATCATCCACTGGGAAAGTTACATTTTCTTCTCGAATCGGTCCTTTGAGAATATAATTTACTCTATCTATATTCTGTATTGGGAAATTCCATTCACCAAAATCGTAACTAATAGATTTATATGTTTCGTTAAGATCATCGTATTTGAATGTGTTAACGTTAAAAGAACCTTGCTGATTTTTTGTAGACACTTCATCAGATGTATTTATAAAAGCATTATTATACTCACAGTGAACGGATGTGCTTTGAGAGTGTTTTCCCTGAGCCAAACCATTTCCCGCGTCTTCATTTTCATTCTCAATTGCACCTTCAGACTGATTTACTTTTTCCGCCTTTAAATATTTCTGCAATGACTCACGTAACTGTTCTTTGCATTCTTCTAAAGTCTCTCGCTTTCGTCTTTTTGCATAACCCGATTCAAATTTTCTGCCCTTGTCACGTTCTCTTCCGCTCTTAGACATTTTTTGCCATGGGTATAATCTTATTATTTCTCACTAATCACAGATAATTTACCAAACGACAAGAACCGTTACAAATTCAACCAAGCCTTTGGTTGCTTTTCCCGTGGGAAAGTAATTTGTACTTTGATTGAAATTGATTATTAAGTACTCAACGGACAAAGAAATAGAAAACGTCACTTGATAGATAAAAACCTCTGCTTCCTATTGGTTATAGGTAATATATAACTAAACGTAAGAGAGAACTATTAACAAATCCTGGTGGGTGTGGCAGGAGAGGTCTGATTTTCTATTTGATAGCTCTGTGACCAAACAAAACTGAGAGCTATAAAACTTATGGTTTATCTGAGCAAATTGGATTTTATATGGAGTAGTTTACGTTAAAGTTTGCACATATTCAAGGGGTGATAATAATATAGGGAAGAAACCTTGAGAAAATGTGCCACGCCCATCACACTAGGGGAAATTCAAAATTTTTAAAAATATTTCCTTACAGAATTAATAACTTATAAAATATTAAAATGTGGATTATTAGCTAAGATTTTATGCTATATTAATTGCTTTAACATAAATAAAAAGTAGTTTAATAAAATGTTGAATATAAGACACATAAACCTTTGTGTCATGCGCAGAAAAGGATATATGGATGGATAGGGTTAAATGATGTGCATGAAAATGATAGAATAAGGAAAATTCAAGCGAAGGGCATAAAACATTCACAAATGTTTTGCGGGTCACAGTTAATATTAATAAACTACCAATAGTTCTTTGAACCCTGAATCATTTCTATCACTACCTATATGGACAAACAATTACACTTTAGTGAGATCATGTAGAATTAAAGTGGCTGGTGAATTTCTGTTACCAGAAGACCAGAGAACAATACATTCCATAGAAAAATGTCCTAGGAACAGTGGTAATTGTTATGCTTTTAAGAATGTTTGTTATGTCAAAAAATGGAGAGATATCAGCAGAGAGAAATTACAAATTTCAGTTGGTACTTCCACAATTACTACATTAAGAATCATTCCACCACTTTCTCAATCATCAAAAGGGTAGTGTTGTAGACTATGTTTTTTTTATTCAAATGTTTGGCAGTTATATATTTTGCCAGAGGGAGTTTGGACGTCGCATGGCATGACGAGTATGTGGCTTAATGACTAGTTCCTTCTTGGAAATCTAGGAACTGTTTGGGGCAGTAAATTGGAGATTTAGTCTAAAGTAAATGCTAATTGATTACTGAGTTAATGAAATTGTTAATCATCGTGTTACTGTCAGTATCAGCCATCTAATGGGTTAGTTCATTTTACGTTTCAACAAAGAAACAGAGATAAAAGAAAGTGTTGTACATACAAAAAAATTTAGAAAATAAATGAAATTGTTATATCAGCGAACATTAATTTAGCTAACTGTAGAATTTGTAGTCGAAGAAATAAAACACTATTGTTATCAATAAGGGAACTAGACTTTGCATTCTTCGCTGAATAATTCAAAATGACTTGCTCAGCTCTAGAAACCATTATAACAATACATAGGTAAATGTTTCCAGACTTCCACTTAGCTGTTCTACACATGGTTTCTGTGGTACTTTCAGATATACTGTTTTCTTAAAGTTGCATAATGAAATTTTATGAAAGAGTAAATTTGCTTTCACTGCTTCTGTCTGAACTGATAAAGATACCAAACAGAATATAAAAAACAGGCTCTTTAATTGACAACACAAATCAAAGTTAACGATTGTGTAGGATAGAAATCATTTTTTTTTTTACTCAGAAGGCAAATTTGGACAAGATCTGAAGACAATTCAAAACATTACAAAGTTCTGTAAACATTCTAGATAAGACTGGAAAAGCACAACAATAATACAAAATTAATAGTTCACTTGAAATACCTACTTTATTGTTTAAAATCCCAATAGAAAAACCGGAAAGATATATCCTCAACACACCACCAGCTCCATCGAGGGAAGGATCACTGCCCACTTTTACATATTGTGTTCCACTCCACAGCATTCTTTCCAAAGAGAAAAAATATATGACACCAAAGAGGTGTGCCAGAAAAATACGTTTCCAGAGCAAAATAAATTTGACTACATTCTATTACTAAATTTCTACTGAATGTTTTTTCCGAACATGTGAAAATTCTTGGTACATGTGGAAACGTTCATCATACGCAGCTGAAGAAGACAGGGAGTATTAAATATGCTTTGCATGCCACAGCTGACATTCTTGTAAATTGGATCTATAAAAATTGGAAACTTTCAATAATCAAATTGCTTAGGTGAAGCTAGGTTACATAATACAAAAATTATTCTATGGAGTATACCTGCTTGGACTTGTTTCCGTATTGGATCCCTGGAGTAAGGCTATGCTTATTTTAAGGTGTGTTTGTTTGTTTGTAGTTAAGCAAAAAGTTACACAATGGAATATTTTTGCTGTGTCCACCATGGACATTGAAACCCAGTTTAAGAATTATAAATCCGCAGACTTACCGCTGAGCCATTGGGGAAGGGGGGGGGGGGTTCGGAAGGGTATGATTCAGAGAGT
>NW_013671631.1:56424-59998 GCF_000517525.1 Limulus polyphemus
CCTATTTAAAAAATATAAAACCCCAGACTTTCCCCGGGGCCCTGGGGGAGGGGGGGGGGGGGGTTCAAGGTATGATTCAGATAGTTGTAGAAGTTAGTATGAGTTGAAAATTATCTCCCTTGTATATGTTTATTTGGAATGATCGTTGACAGAGGTAAGAATTTAAGAAATATAACAGTTACTATAACAGTAATACCATAAAAAGATCAGGATAGAGGGTATTTTGCTTATAATCGTCCCCACTGGGACAGCAGTAAGTCTACGGATTTAAACGCTAAAATCAGGGGTTCGATTCCCCCCTCGGTGGACACAGCAGATAGCCCGATGTGGCTTTGCTATAAGAAAACACACACACAAACACACGTGCTTATTATCATAGGAAGTTAAACCAGAAGTGCACCCCTTTTCTGAAGTTTAATCAGCAGTATATCATTAGATATTTCTGAAAATATATAAAACTGATAAGAAAACCTACAAAACATACTTAGAACAGGGGAATGAATTATTATTATTAATTTCTAACGAAAAGTTTAAGGGTGATTGGGGGTTCTCTTTACATATTAAATATCCAATTATTAATGACGTTAATTTGATGCTCATTGGTTTGCATTTACAGTTTCGTCAGGGCACTTAGGGACACTGTGGTGAAATTTTACAATTATTGTCACTTTGATTACGTACTGTGAAATATAACAAAATTAGTATGACTATCGTTGAAAATAGTTGTAATTTTATAAAAATGTTACAGGTATGTTTTAAACAGAACTGGAGATTTCGAGCACGTAACAATACGGACTGAGAAAATAATGACGAAACTGAAAAGTTTATCACTACACCTTGTACAGTTAAGGTGGGTTAATTAATGCTATTAAATTTTAGAAATACTAGGTATGATGTTTTGATTATAAAATAACTTACAAAAGACGTTGTAGGCACGTTGTACTCGTCTAGTATATAACAAACTGTTACTTCAGAGTTAGGAAACTGGTTACATATATTTAAAAATATTTTTAAACTTTTAATAAAAACTAATTGATTCCGAACAATGTATAACTATACTACAACTTAAGCGACCTTTTGAAATTGGTGAATTTTAACTTGGTCACTAACTAAGTTAATATATGTCCATCACGCGGGTTTATATTATAATATATTTAGTCAAAGACCTTTAAGGTGGTCAGTGTTAATTTATTTATTTTTATATGAATATATGTAATACGTTCCTAAATTACAAATAATAAGAGCACAACAAAACCAAAGTGTCTAGCTAACCTGTTGCTATTGTTATTAGAATGTTAATTTGTTGTACTTATAGTGTTTTGTAGGCCTAACTTTCTAGAAAACGATGTATTATAGCTATACTAAGGACTAGGCCTACGCTACAGGCTACAATAGTAGTAGTATTGATAGTAAGTAAAAATATTTTAAAGTTGTGAAGGTTACCAAAAATAATTATTTATTATTAATACATTTTAATACTAGAGAAATTAAGTAATGAGTTGTCATCAATATATATATACAAGTTTATGTCAACTACCAAAGGAACTTAAAAGAAAAACTTTTAAGCATTAAATTTGAAGTTAGAATTGAATAAGGCTAGTAGTAGTACTCAGAAATGGAGGATATATCATGTGACATATGTAAAAGTTTAGACACAATCTCTTAAACCAACTTTTTTCAAGAGTTTTTACAGGAGAGGATAAAGCAGATGTTTTTTGGTGGGAAAGAGGAAAACCAAAATTCTTAAAGCAGGAAGTTTTTTTGATACAAATTTTGTTACATTTTGAACTTTGCAGGACATCACAAATATTCATGGTAAGTAAAACTAAAAGATACATAATTTTGGCTTCATATGAGAGATTTTTAGTTTCTGGACTAATACCTGTGAATTTTTGGGTTTGACTGACCCTGACATTTTTTTAAAATGATATAATAGGTTACATTGCTTATCCATAACTTCAAACACTCAATTATAAAACCTTCATTGTTACTTAAGAACATCAATGATAGATTTTAGGGTTGAAGAAATGTCATTGTGTAGTTTTGTTGGTAAACAGTTTTTATTAGGATACAACAGTGTGTAAATGTAGAAATTCTGATTATTGTATGTAACAAGAAATATAATTAAATTTACTAAACTTTGGTTGGATAGACTGTGTGCGCAAAGTTTTTATATGAGATTGGCTAAAGAATTATAATACTTATAATAAGAAGCTAAATAAAAAAATAATGCTTATAATACAGAAAAAAAATTGTCAGGTGCAAGAAACCATGTGTGTATCATGCTAACAATAAGAACAACCATAATACATAGAGATATACAAGATATTGGGGACGTGGTGAGGTAACCATGTGTGTATCATGCTAACAATAAGAACAACCATAATACATAGAGATAAACAAGATATTGGAGACGTTGTATGGTAGCCATGTGTGTATCATGCTAACAATAAGAACAACCATAATACATAGAGATAAACAAGATATTGGAGACGTTGTATGGTAGCCATGTGTGTATCATGCTAACAATAAGAACAACCATAATACATAGAGATATACAAGATATTGGAGACATTCTGAGGTAGCCATGTGTGTATCATGCTAACAATAAGAAAACCTTAATACGTAGAGATACACAAGATATTGGAGATGTTGTGAGGTGGCCATGTGTGTATCATGCTAACAATAAGAACAATCATAATACGTAGAGATAAACAAGATATTGGAGACATGGTGAGGTACCCATGTGTGTATCATGCTAACAATAAGAAAAACCATAATACGTAGAGATATACAAGATATTGAAGACGTTGTGAGGTAGCCATGTGTGTATCATGCTAACAATAAGAACAACCATAATACATAGAGATATACAAGATATTGGAGATGTTGTGAGGTGGCCATGTGTGTATCATGCTAACAATAAGAACAATCATAATACGTAGAGATATACAAGATATTGGAGACATTCTGAGGTAGCCATGTGTGTATCATGCTAACAAGAAGAACAATCATAATACATAGAGATATACAAGATATTGGAGATGTTGTGAGGTAGCCATGTGTGTATCATGCTAACAATAAGAACAATCATAATACGTAGAGATAAACAAGATATTGGAGACATTGTGAGGTAGCCATGTGTATATCATGCTAACAATAAGAACAATCATAATACATAGAGATATACAAGATATTGGAGACATTCTGAGGTAGCCATGTGTGTATCATGCTAACAATAAGAACAATCATAATACGTAGAGATAAACAAGATATTGGAGACATTGTGAGGTAGCCATGTGTATATCATGCTAACAATAAGAACAATCATAATACATGAGATGTACAAGATATTGGAGACGTTGTATGGTAGCCATGTGTGTATCATGCTAACAATAAGAACCATCTTAATACGTATAGATAAACAAGATATTGGAGACGTTGTATGGTAGCCATGTGTGTATCATGCTAACAATAAGAACCATCTTAATACGTAGAGATAAACAAGATATTGGAGACGTTGTATGGTAGCCATGTGTGTATCATGCTAACAATAAGAATAATCATAATACAT
>NW_013671632.1:0-1202 GCF_000517525.1 Limulus polyphemus
TCAAGCAGCTATGTGTCAAGTGTGCAAGGGCTCTGAACATCCTCCGTGCCCTCTCTTCCAATTCTTGGGGAGCCATTTGCATTCTTAAATATTGTTATATTTCCCTTGATGAAACTTTAAATTTAAACATCGACCTTCTATTTCATTGTAAAACTAAGTGGTATCTTGGTTTTACCCGTAAACAGTTCTTGGAACTTCTTGCCTTTTCCAGGAAGTTAAACCATTTCCACCGTTGGATTCCTGCTGGGCCAAGCAGTAGCCAATAGTTTTCTGTACTACCATGAAAGCAATTGGCTAGAAAACTGCCCATGTGACTTGAAATCTGTCCTGTACAAATGCTGTATTAATGACAGTAACTTCCTGTTTTGACAATCTAGTCGTATTCTGAGTTTCTTACATATCTGAATTCCCAACATACCAATATCAAGTTCATATCTGGACTTGAAGAAAATGAATTTTTACCTTTCCTTTAAATCAGGATTACCAAAGAAGGTAAACAGTTTTATACACCTGTTTATCATAAAAGTATTTTTCCAGGCCTTTATACTAATTTTAACAGATTTATTCCCAACTTATTCAAACTAAACCTAGTCATGTCATTGTTAAACAGAATTTACAATACAGTATGTTACCTAAACTCACGTAAATAGCTGTGGTTGTTCAATTCTGCCCTCTATAGGCAAAAAAATATTTTGCGCATGTCACAAGCCTTGAATTTTCCACTCATTTGGAATTGACTGATTGCCATGCATCTCACATGCAAATCATCATGCGATAAACCTCCAACAATAAGAATGCAACTTACTCTCTTGACGCATGCGACTCTCTCTATTCAATTCTACCAAACTCTCACTTGCCAGAAAATGAAAACACCTATTGGAAATACATTTTCAGTGTAGGAAAGTTATAACTTCTGATACACTACATTACCTCCTCCATTATAAATAGTTTGAATCCAACATTGAAGAGGTGGAGGGACTAGTGCGAGGGAAAGAAAGAAGCATCCTTCGAAAGCACCTGAAGGACACTCACTATGGGGAGATCTTCGGAATCAAAGATCTGATGTGGAAGACCGCACCACTTCTGAACCAGGTATACTCTTCCCCCACAGTGGAAAGATGTTGCATATATATGGGTGGGGATAGGAAAGAGGATCATATCGTCTTCACCTCAAGTTTATGAGACCGGAGGGATTCTTTCGT
>NW_013671632.1:2015-9229 GCF_000517525.1 Limulus polyphemus
GCCCGGGGGGTTTTTTTTCCCCCCCCCCCCCGACCCATGAATGGGGTACGTGATAATGTGAATAACTGATTAATTGATCTGGGAACCCGACATGGAAAAGATGTCCGTGTAATGTAAACCATCTCACTCAAATTTGAAATTGACAGGAACCACCCCAAGTGCAGTAACATCCTCAGAATAATAAGAACATTGAGTGATATTAAAAGGGGAAGAACCCTAGTAATCTGCAAGTACCTCCACTGTGACCCACAACACAGATGGAGTAACAAAGGTATAAATGAGTGAGGGAATAGAGACATCTGTAATACATATGTGAGGACTTTTATTGATTGGTTCAGCTCTAAATCCAATTTTGATGACTCAGTCCCATGTTACATAGTGGAGGATATCACATCATCCACACTAGCAGAACCCCCCCCCTACTCTCAACTGAATGGTTTTATAATTATTTATATATATTATTTGTATTACATTAATTCATTCAGGAGAATGTGTCCACGGTCCACAACCCCAGTGGCTTGGAACTGAAAAGTGGTAAGGACTCTCAAACTCCACTAGAAGAAAAGGGGGGAGGAGGAGGAGAAAGCATGGTGGAGAGTCTGGAGGAACAACAACACCTGAGACAGTGCAGTGGGTGTCCACAAAATCTATGTTGAAAAGCATACCATAGTGATATATTCAATACCAGGTATGTCATGGATTGGCAGCTATCCCATTCTGCTTTACACATGTAGTCCATAGGTGAGTATGGTCTAGGATGGGAAAATGTATGAAGCAAACTTATCATGAGGATAAACCTACAAGCAATCTTGTGAAACACCCCCATCTCCACAGTGTGCATTGTGTGGCCATGGAATCATAATATGTAAGTTGACATGGTCTTACAGTGTGGATTTGAATGGTTAAAGTGGGATCCAGAAAGAAAAAGAGGGATATGACCCTGAGAAAGAAGGGGTATGTATACCAAAAGGTAACTTACCCAGTCACAGTCTCATAAAAGAAAAAGTGAAGGATGGCAACAGGTGGATGACGGTACCCTGACAAGGAAGAAACAGCTACCCAAAGCATAAAATGGAACATGAACATATGACATGTAGACCCAGTGCATGACATACGAAGTACTTCCAACGGACGGCAGGGAAAAGGTGCATAATTATAGTGAAGACACCAGGAAGTGATGATGGGAAGAAGGAGGAAAGAATAAAAAGGCCAAGCGAAGCACAGTCCAAACCCAATGGGTAAGGGAGGAAGGGAAAAAAATCACAGACAAAGAAGTGGAGTCTGGGGAGGAAACGGATTTAATGGAAAGAAGCATTGAAAACAATGAAGCAACCCACAACATGTACTGGACAGAGAAGGTCATCTGGATCCTACTGAGAAGAAATGTGTAAGATGGTAAGAAACAAAAAATTCAAAAGAAATATACCACATGAGCCACTAAAATGTGGGTTAATAAAATCGACCAAGAACAAAAGAAACAAATTGAGCCGAAACAACTGAGAAAACCAAAGCAGTGCTGGTCAGGAATGATCAGTCAAAAAGACCTGAACTGGAGTGACATGGACACACAAAAGTTTGGGGAAGAAGACTGATGGTATGAGAAAAAAAACTAATGTAAACCTGTCTGAACTTAATGACAGCCAGGGCAAGTGGATAATGAACCAGAGACCAAAAACAAAAGAGATAACTAACTGGAAAGTGATAAAAGATTGAAAAACTTTACATGGAGGAGTACCCCATAGGAGGCCACCAAAAATTAGGAGGATCAAGAGGTCACTCTTTGGGAGAAAGTGTGTCAGGACTGGAAAGTCAATTAGCAATGAGGACCAAGTACCTATAAAATAACCATCCAGGAGACATATGTCAAGTGTGTGGGTTGAGAAAAAAGGAAATATACTGTTTACCTCAAAGGGGACAAGAAGGTGTGTCCCCTTGGTGACTGATATAAGCCACCGCCATAAAAAATGAATTGAAGTGAATCAGGATATCAAATCACACAAGAAGAAGAGTGTTAACTAAAGCACCTTGGCTGTTGGAAGTGCCTGGGTGTGAAGGGGATAAGACCTTTAGACTGTAAACCATTATCCTGAAGTCTCCTACTGATAGAACCACACCTCCCACCTTTGGAGATGAGTATCAGGGAAGAGGTAAACCCAACGTCGTGGGGGATGGTAAAATATTCAAATAAAATACTTGAAGAGAGCACAAACTAAATGATATAACATAAGAACTGCCAAACAAGAAGTGATAATTGGGTAAAATTGAATAGGGGGAGTCACATGTGTCGAGAGAGTATTTTGCTCTCTTATTGGTGGGAGGTTTTTGTATGATGATTTGCATGCAAGATGCAATCAATTCCAAATGAGTGGGAGATTCAAGGCTTGTGGCATGCATAAAAAAGTTTTTTGCATATAGAGGGCAGCAGTGAATGAGAATAGCTATTTATGTTAGCGGAGGTAAGTACCTATCAGAAATACATTTTCAGTATAGGAAAATTATAACTTTTATTCTTTGCTTGAATTACCCTATTTAACATAGATAAATTACACTTCTGCACAAACACCTGTTAAACAGTAGTTATCAGCCTGATTCTAACAAATATTACTAAAATTTCTAAACAAATTCCAGGCACCTGCTACTATGCACACTGTCCCAAAACTTCCCATCATTTTCTGTTGCTTTTTTTTTAAGGGACCACAAACCTTACAAATTAAAAAACAACTATTTTTCTTATTAAAAATACATCTACTTTTAAATTTAGCTCCGAATAATATATTTTGGCCTAGCCTGTACATTAAACACTTGTTTGAATATGTAGATCAAATACCTACATTTCTACATTCATAGCTCATGTATAAGTATATGTGTAGTGACTGTAAGGTCACGTACATTGGCAAAACAAAACACCACTTGAAAACTAGAGCCTGTGAGCATTTCGGAGTATCAAACAGAACTGGCTGTCCATTACTTAAACCCAGCCACACATCTATTCATTTATACATCGAAACCACAGGTCACAATATTTCATATAATGATTTCTTTATCATCATTAGAGGATCCTCAGATCTTGAACTCTGCATTAAAGTTTACTGATAGCTGAAGTCTGTCCTACTCTTGACAACTTACAAGCCTCCTCAGATGTCTAATTATTCTAAATTTAGACAAAACTTGGCTGTTTGTTAAGAATAGTTATAATTGTGTCATACAACTTGTAATTTATGATACATTCGTAATGTAATCTATAATGACCACTTTACTGAATATCTAAGTAAGTTAGTGATTGATGATACTATAGCATTAGTAAACATATATCATTGTAACATTTGTTTCAGATTTTGCTGAAGATGGAATAAGTGTATTCTGAAATGTTCAAATCATCTGTAAATAAAACGTTTTGTCAACCATTTTCATCTTTATTATTATGAAAGTTTCTTTATCGTAACCATTGAATGATGATTGTGTATATACAGGATGCTTACATTCATTTTATATCACTCCGGATATATGGGTACACAATCTTGACTCATGGTCTAGCCCTTAACTTTCTCTTCTACCCCCCCCTTTCTCTGTCATAGACTTTCTTCCCTCCTAAGTTCCAACTTTCATCCAGCATCTGGATAGGGCAGTTTTGAGTGAGCTCATAACTCTTTCTGAGTTATTACTCGGCTCTTTGTTATCCTCATAAAATAATTGAGGACTATTGCTCGTTCATAGACCTATCCTCGAACACTCACATTTTGGAAAGGATAATTACTTCTCTTTTCTCTGGTCTTTCCGACCAATCCTATGGATGACCAAACCAGATGGGTTGGATGCATTTATCCATGTTGCTGTAGCTTCTTAGGTTTGTTCATTTGGAGTAGCCTTAGCCCCATGTGTTTTCCATTGCATTACGAGGGCTTTTGCTTGTCATTTACATGGTTTGAGTTTGCAGTTCCACTTCTACATGGTTGACAGGCTTCTCTTTTCCCAAGTGGAATCTGTGGAACAAGCTTCACTTGTGCTTCACAGAACTGCTCACTTGGGATGACTCATCTACATTTCTAACTCCTTTCTACCCTGACCCAATGTCTTATTCACCTCTAACTACATTTAGCTCTTTTCTCAGTCTTGTCAAACCTTATCCTCTCCAACTTCTAGACCTTATATTATTTTGTCACTTAAGTACACTTCTTTCTTTTTACATTTCTGCATTAGGTTCTCTCTTTGGAGACTATGGCTTCTCTGGATCCTATCACTTCACTCAGTCATGCTCATACATGTCACCTCCAGTGAGTTCTCAAGTGAATAATGGAATCTATTCAGGGATCCCATGTTGTCACAGGTCTTCCTTTCTGCCCATTAACTGGAGGATATTGCCTGGTGGATGTACTGTTTCACTCCACCACTAGCTTTTCTCTCAAGCCTTGTTCTCCTATTCTCTACTCATCCCTCAACAGGTGGGGAGCATCCCTGTATGACTCTCTCACTTCAGGTTCTTGGACCTTTGAAGAGAGTTTTCTCCACATTAGCATCCTGTTAATGCTTGCAGTCCAATTGGCATGCTCCCATTTCTCCCCTCATATTGGATCTTATGGTTCATGTCCACTCAGACATTTCCACAGTAGTGTCTCACATCAACCATCAAGGGAGCACCTGTTCCAGTATCATCTGCTTTTGGGCCCATTTCTGTTGGATGATCTTGATTACCTTCCATGTCCCAGGTGCTCTGGACATTTTGCAAATTTTCTCATGTATGTTCCCTTCACATACAGATTGCTATTGGGTTTGTTCCCAACCTGGTTTTCTTTTATTAGCTGTGTTTGCTTCACCACTCTGTACCAATGTGCTCCCTTACTGATCCCCTGTTCCTTATCCTTCAGCCCTGGCTATGCTCAGTCAAGACTGGTCTCATCTCCTCCTCTTTTTCTATCTTCCTCTCTTATTTTCATACCAGTATTTTTGCTCTGTCTTGTGACACCCAAAACTGAATACTGTTGGTTGCCCACTACTGGCCAACCCGACTTTGGTTTTTTGTTCTTTGTCTCCTTTCGATCAACCCCCCACTTCTGGGACATTTGTATTCCTTATTGTATGCCTCTCACATCCTTTCTTCTGTTCCTATGTGTGATACTCTCTTCATGTGTGGGATTGTCAGGTCTGTTGCCCATCAAGCCAGATTTTCTATAGGTGTAGTCATCTTTCTCTTCCATCCCTGTTGTTCTTCTACCTACTTTGTTTACCAATGGACATGATGGGCTTTTTGATATTGGTCTCTCCTTCATCATTTCCCTTTTGACTGATCTACCTTACATCAACTGACCACTTTCTTTCCTTGGCTATTCAACTGAGGCTTGTCTGTTTCTAATATTGAGGGGACTTGGAATGCTCTATTCACTACATTCCGCCTTTCCCAATTCCACATTGTTTTTCTTCCCTCCCCTATCATTATTACTCTCTTATGTTCCTACTTACTGTACATGTCCTCTATTCCCACTCCACTGCATGATTTGGAATAGAATATCATTCTTCATGCCCTCACTGTTGATCCTTCTTGAACCTTTTAATGCTCTCCCTCTCTTGCCTCACTTGTAATTTTCGTTTTTTTCTACTTTTTACAAGTGCTCATTGTTGTTCTGACTTCTACCCCTACCCTATCCACTCAACTTCATTTCCACAGCTTGTACGTCCTTCTCTACCTCAAACATTTCTTCCTTACTAAGACTTCATATACTGGGGAAGGCAGTTTCTCATTCTCTCATCCCCCTTCTGTTTCCCTTATTTATGGACATTCTGCTTTGGACAAACTCCTGTGTCCAGTCTGGGCTGTTTGTTTTTATCTCTCCTGTACTTCCTCCTTTTGGGGTTCCTGATACCATCTTTTCTTTCCATGAGACTTCTCATCTACTAGTATCCTTTCTCCCTCTACACTTACCAGATGAATCTTCCAACTCATCAGTTCTTTTACTCTTCCTTTTGTGTGGTTAGTCTTGACCATTTCATGTCTGCTTTCACCAGATCTGTTTTCTGATACAGTTTTTGGCAGCTTCTCATAGACAGCTTGAGATTATCCATGCTGACATGTGGACTACCCCACACTCATTTGTCTCACATTATTTCCACCATCTGGCTTTTTCATATCTAGTAGAATACAGACTTTCATCAGTGGCCATTCTTTAATTGATCCTGCACCTGTAACTGAAGATGAGAGTATTCTTTTTCTTATTCCTTCATCACCTTCATTCTATTTTTGGTTCCTACTCTGTGCTTATGCTAGCCAATTGCCACACTTGCAAATGCTAAGCTAATCTCAATGTGGCGAATCTAAATCACCTTTAATTTGTCACAAAAGCAAATATAAGTTTATTATTACTTTTTATAGTAATCTTGACAACAAAGAAGCCACCACTGAACATTACACCAAAGCACATGGCACAGTCAATAAGATTAAATTAAGTAATAGGTTGAACAATCACCTTTTTTTTCTTACTTAAAGAGCTAGTGCTCTTCATCAGGTCATACAGTTTACAACAAAGGTGCATGCACAGAATTCAAAGAACTTGCGTGTGTAGTATTTTGAATGTTAAGTGTGAAAATTCTAAGCAAAATTACATCTATTACATAAAAATTACAAATCAGGAAAAGATAAAACAGATAGCAATTAAAATTTAAACAAAAAATGGAAATCTACAAGAAAGAAGTATTCATTTAAACCAGATAATTGTAGGGTTCCCAGATTGTATGCTTGTGTTGTTTTAACTATATTTGTCTTTTTACAATCAATGAGACACTTTATCGATTGAAAATTTTAGACTTGTGATAATTTTCATGACAGAAAATTTAAGGAATCTCTTTTGATTTAATCCAGATGCCCTTCCATTAATAGGAACAATGCCTGACCCATATAGTACTTTTCAAAAAATTTATCCTTTCTTTCTTTTATAACTTTTACCATTATGATCAGCGACACTAACCCATTTAACAATACTTTTAGCATGCTTCACGTGTACTGTCTTCTTCTATTGTTGTTGTTGTATTTTCTTTTTGGTTACTATGATTTAAAATCAGTTAGGTACCTGTGACATTCATTGACCTTTGAAAAATGTATAAGCCAAAATGCCAGGTTGCATAAATTAACTTTTATATGAAGATAAAATCGATGACGAGGAACCCACTTTGAGACTAATAATGGCTGGAGACGGCTTAAATGGGTAATGAAGAAAAACTTTAATGTA
>NW_013671632.1:10003-17327 GCF_000517525.1 Limulus polyphemus
AGCATATCTATTAAAAACACAGTCATTTTAAACAAAGAACCCAACATAAACAAATGAAAAATCAAGGAATCCATCTTAATTGAACAAAACATCCCTACTCTAAACCAACACCCCGGGGTGCCTAGATACCTCTTCTAAGTTTCACAACAGTTCCGGTCATGTGACTTCTTTGTTCAATATGTATATATATATATCCGTGTCTGTGTAAATTACTTGTACCTGATGATGATAAAACCTTGTCGAAATGTTGTACATTTGCTGTCATCTTAAACTTACATTAAAGTTTTTCTTCATTACCCATTTAAGCCGTCTCCAGCCATTATTTTATATGAAGTTGTTTGTCGTCTTCATTGAGAATAGAAATTCACCCACACAAATAAATATATAATATTAAGACTACCCAATGAATTGTCAGCACATTTTAATATTTTTGTAGTTTGATTTCTCGTTTGCCTTTACCATATGTTTATATTACATTGCCAATGTAGAATAGGCATTTTGCACATGCCTAAAGTTATCTATTTTTTGCTCTGGAACTTTTTCATGAGACACCAAAAGGGATAGTTGTATCCAATCAGAGATAGCCTTACTTATGTCAAATCCAAGTTCCGTAAAGATGGCATCCCAGGTTCCAAAAAAATGAAAGTTAAAAGAAATCCAACCAATATATATTATGTAGTATAAATGTTGATGGTATGGTTGCTTTGATAACAGATGCCTCAAAGTTATCATTCTTACATTCACAGTTTCAATATACTACTATAGTATCTCAAATATGATACATTTACATTCAACAGCTTCAATATACACACTAGCATAAGTTTAATATTTTAAGTGATGTGGCTAATGAAATATGTGTGTGGCTAATTCATATTTCATTACATTAGCCAGAGTGGCTAAAGTATTTATGTGGCAAGAGTGAGCAGAGCCACTAGATGGCTTGTGTTGCCTTCTAGGCTATACTTATAAAAAATCTGCATCGAGCCAGGATAATTGAAAACACTTGTACCATCTGCTCTGGGTCAATCGGTGCCAACTGTGAGATGGTGTGTTCTGCAAGACCACAGGTGTATTATTCATGGAAATACAATCCAGATTGTACCCATTTGATGGACTATCATGGAAAAACCAGCATTGTACATCTGCCTGCTTCTCTGGCTTGCTCTTGCTGATTTTCAAAAAATATGGTTTTTCAATTACCCTTTGCACTGTCTCCAGTAAAAGGCCTTTCTGACAGGCACCTGATGGGGGTCTGGGCAGATTTTCTGGGTCTCCTCTACACAAGTGTAGTATGGGAGACCCTTACAACTTATCAGCTCCCAGCCACTGGATTGGTGGACCATAGAGAATCCTTTCCAATAAACATAAATGAATACACAGTGCAAGGGGCCCAAAGTGTCTGACGGTAGAGGAGTTGATCACGGATGCTTATCACAAGTGCTCCTCTCTCACAGCTGGTTTTGACCCATAGAGACTGATGATTGAGGAGGTGTGCACACAAGGTATGGTTTTGAACGAGTCCTAACCTCACTACACTTATTGGTCATCTGACGTCTTATGTGCGAGTACTTGGATGGTCAAGTACTTTTCATGCCCATCCTTGTGATATTATTCAGGCCTTTTGCCTATTCTAATCCTACCCATGGGCAAAGAGTATACCTTGGATGAGATAAGATGCAGTCTTCCAAAGGTTTGGAATGGGCTTCCTTCAGATGCTTGTTGAAGGGAGCTCATCTAGGTACATTTTGAACCAGTTTCTCCACTATCTTGATGTGGGGTCTATCTTTCTTTGTATGGAGTTGAGTGATTGTATTGGAAGGTAACATTTTCTTTAATTGAAAATCTATTTCCAACAGGTACCTCTGTACACATTACCACCCATGCCTTGTCAATCAATGAGGATTTTCGTACATGAATGTAGAGGGTGCATTTGTACAAGGAGGTGTGTTTGCACTATTATGGGTGGAGGATTTTGCTGCATGACATGTCATCATGCAGTAGCTCAAATTTGTATGTTTCATGTGAAATTTAGATGGGAGTTTTCACCAGAGTGGTGGCATACAAGTTTCTCAGGCAGATTAGTGCAACTTCAAGAGCTAAGTAGCTATCTGTGTATGGAGGTGAGTATCTATCAGAAATACATTTTCAATTAAGGAAAATGTTAATGTAGTATCTGAAAATGAAATGTTATCACAAAAGTGATCTTCTTCAGATTTCTTTATCTACACTGAACCCTTTTGGATTTTAGCTATCAGTTCTGTGAAGAAGTGAGTAGTGTTTCTGAAGTTAACATTTTCTACATGTGAAAATGTATTTCAAGTAGATACTTACCTCTCTTTAGAACCTCCCACCTGAGCCTTTGTTAATATAAGAGGTGCTCATGGGGTTTACTGCACAGGAAGGATGTATTGCTCTCCTATTGGTGGAGAGCTATAGTCTAATGCTGATTGCATCATAATATATGTTAATACATGTAGGGTAGGAGTTTCATTCAAATCTTGGTGCATGGTCAAAAGCCCTTTCAGCAGTAGCTTGAGGTAATAACTAGCAGTTCTGTGGAGAGTATTTATCTTAAATAAATGTTCACAAAAGTTTTCAAGGACTTAAAGGTAGATTTTAAAAATACATCCTAGGTAATAAGAGATCTGGAAATTTATTATTTTTTCTTGTGAAATTTTTTTATTGTTAATAATGGTTTTTTTATATTACATCCTTCTGAAAGCTATAGAAATATTCCTGTACTCCAAGAAGTTAGGTAACAATACTGAGCACTCGCTAGCATGGTGATCTTTAGTATATATATGTATATAGTAGAGATGGCTGATATGGTATTAAAACTTTTATTTAAAACACAAAACAAGTAATAATGTTTTTGACCTCTATCAGTTAAGAATGTTACTGAAAAAGTGACCATTACCTTCCTCTACATGACGTGTGATCAGTAATGGTCACTTTTTCAAATGTTATTTTTAATCTGATGATGACCAATGGAGGTTGAAACATTGTTACTTATTTTGTGTTTTAAATAAATGTTTCTAATACCCATATCAGCTGTCTCTAGTATATATATTCTCTTCACTTGGAATTCTTGTTATCATGATCTTTAGTATGTTACACAGTGGTGTTTGATTGTGATTATAGATCATGAAAGATTTATGTTTTTTATTTGTTTCTGTGATTGTTTCAGTGGGCAAAAAAAATGTCCTCCAAAAAAATTATAAAAATAACAATGTTTAGGGACAACAATGGATCTATTGGCCCATTTCAATTATCCCATCCTTTAAACTAAACTAAAACTATTAAATATATTAATTTAGAAAATATATCATCAAGCTAACCCTTATCATTCATATAGTTATCAAGCTTTTCCTTAAATTTACTGTTTCCACATCATCTGAAGGCAACCCATTCTAGAGGCTAACCACCCTGTTAGAAAAATAAAACTGTCTTAGCTGAAGATGATCCCTGCTTTGTGTCCCATGGTCCTACTGTTATTACTGTTAAGTATGAGAAAAAGATGTTACCTCAAATAATCAAGTCATTTTACAATCTTAAACACCTCAATCAGATTCCCCCTAACTCTTCTTTTTTTAAGATATGACAATTTCAGAGATCTTAACCTCTCCTCAAATGAAAACCCCTCCATCCTAGGTACTATTCTAGTAACCCTACTCTGAACCCCGTCCAACAATACAGTGTCCTTCCTAAGGTAAGGAACCCAAGAATGAACATCATATTTCAAATGTAGCCTAATCAGTGTCCTATACAATGAAATTATAACCTATTTAGATTTGTATTTAATATTTCTGTAGATACAACCTAAAATCCTGTTTGCCATACCACTAGTAATATGACACTGCTTGGATGGCTTAAGAGATTGATTAACTATTACACAAAGATCCCTTTCTTTCATGACACTGTTTAGGTTATTTCCATCCAAATTATATTTATAATTTAAACTATGATAATCCACATGCATTATCTTGCATTTATTGTAATTAAAACCCATCTGCCATTTATTTGCCCTACTTACTCAATGATGTAAATCCTTTTGTAAAGCAGCAACATCATCTTTACTATTAGGAACAACAATAACCTTAATATCGTCAGCAAATGTAAGTAATTTATTGATCTTTCCTTCATTTATGTCATTAATGTAAATCAAAAAGAGCGAAGATCCTAAGACTGAGCCCTAATGTACCCTATTTATGACATTAATCCAGTTTGACTGAACTGCATTTATAACAACCAATTAGTCAACTTATCCCCCACACCTATAGAGATCATATTTTTTACAAGCCTTTTATGTGGCATTTTGTCAAATGTTTTTTGAAAATCCAGATACACCTATTCTACACCCTTACCCTCATTTACATAAGCAATAATCTTTTCAAAAAATGTCAAAAGATTTGTATGGCAAGATGAAACTATGTTGATTATCCAATAAATTTTGAAACTTTGTTAAATGACTTTGCAAAGCATCTTTTATCAGACTTTTCAAAACGTTTCCCATGTAAGGTTTGTAATTACTGGGACATTAGCTAACTTCCAATCCTTTGGCACCTACCCAGTATTCAAGGACTTACAAATCTTGGCCGTAGCAAGTGGCTCACGTATCCAATCTATAACCTCCTTCAAAACCATTGGGGAAATATTATCTGGCCCAGGTGTCTTATCATTCTTTAGGATACCCATTTTTTTTTTAAAAAGCTCAGAATTTATGTGATCATTTTGGTCGATCTTGTTTTCATTTATCAACTGTTCAAAATGAGGAATACTGCTTAAATCTTACATAGTAAAAACTGAAGAAAAAGCCTTTTTTATCATCCCTCAATGGTCTACCCTTATCCTAATATTTTGTTTACACTTAATGTATTTAAAGAAACCCATGCTGTTAATTTTTACATTTTCAGCCAACCTTTTCTCATACATCCTTTTTGATGTTCTAACTTCCTTGATCTTCTATAATCGTCTGAATTTCCCATCATACCAGTCAATTTAAATTTCGTAAAGTTGTGATGCTTTTCTTTAACTTTATCCCTTATACCCTTTGTGAGCCAACCTGGTTTTTTACTGGCACATACCCTTTTCTTTCTGTAAGGAATATGTTTATCCTGAATATTTAAAAATTTATCTTTAAAAATATTTTACATGTGATCAGTGTCTCCAAATAACTCAGCTGCCCTATTCACGACAAATAATTATTGTTGCATCCCTTCAAAATTTAATTCTTTGAAATTTGTAACCACAATATCATTATTCTTGATCTCCATATGCAGCAAAACATTGAACCTAATAAAAACAATGATCACTTGCACCAAGATATTCCTTAATTTCCACACTCTCAACCATTTCTGTATTAAAAGTTAACAATCAATCTAAAATATCATTGTTTCTGGTAGGTTTTTGACCAAATGGTGAAAAAAACAACATCTTGAACAGTTTTCCAAAACATTTCTCCCTCATGGTTTGACTTTAGTATTTTCCAATCTATATGTCTGAAATTAGAATCATCCATGATTATGACTTCATTAACAGCTGAAATTTTAATCTCACTGTAAAATTTCTCACTAATTTCATCATTTGTTGGTCTGTAACAAATTCCCACTAAAAGTCTTTTTCTCTTTATATCCACTAATAGAAACTCAAATTGATCCAATCTTTTTACTATAATCTTTGATATCCTCAACTTCAACAGGATCTAACACATTTTACATGTAAAGCCACTCCTCCCCTGTTTTTAGTACTCTATCCCTTTTAAATAACCTATAACCCTGTATTTCAAAGAAATTTCTGTCATCAAAATCATCTACATTTAATCAAGTTTGAATTATTCACATTATATCAAAATCCTGCATTCCTACCAGTGCCCTAAATTCATATGTTAATGCATATAAAACAAGTTAAAATTGGTTGGATACAAAAACTATAAATTTTTTAGCAATACAAAGTAAGAGAATAAGGTTCCATGTATGTTGTTATTTACAGGCAACAATACAATTTAATGTATAATTCAGTCAATTTATACAAATTCTACATTTATGAATTTTCTTGTCCCATGGGACAAAATGGGTTCAGAATAATTTTCCTCACACTGTTTACATCCATATAGATAACTTCTGTCCTGACTATTAGAAGGTTTTCTTAAAATTCTGTCAAGTAGCATCCTCCACCACTTCCTGTGGTAGTTTTCTCCACAGGTTTAATATCCTATTAGAGAAATGAAACAGCCTGAAGTGGGGATGTCCAACCTTTTAAAATTAATTATTCTATTACTCTTGGAAAATCTGATGTTTCAGTTTTATTTCCTCATCCAAGTAATTATAGTATGTGTAATTTATATTATGCTAATCCACTTGCATAACCTTACATTTATCATAACAAAATGCCATCCTCCATGTGTTGTCCAGCTAATCAGAATGTACTGTAAGTCTCTGTAGAATCATAGTGTCTTCACAACAGCCAGCCTGACCTAAAATGTTTATAACAAACTTAACCAATTTTCCCATCTATCAATGCCATTAATATGAATGATGGTTAGCGATTGTCCTAGCTTAGATCCTCAAAGCATACCACATGTAATATTAACCTAGTTAGTTTGAAATCTACTAATAACAACTTTTTTGCCTCCTCCCATCCATTCAAACACAGGTACATTTAATTAACCTGTTCCATACTCCAACTGACATTTTTTTACCAATTTTTTTATGAGGCCTTTTATCAAAACTCTTCTTAAAACCCAAGTAAACTAAATTTTTTTCAATCATTTAGATAATATGTAACATCATCATAGAAAATTAGTAAGGCATTATCTTCCCTTTGATATGCCATGTTGGCTCACTGGCAAGATATTTGACTTGAACAATGATCTTGCAAAACATCTTTTATCAGACTTTTTAAAAGTTGTTTTTTGTTTGCTTTTTCACTCAATGATGTTGCCATTTTTATGATACCTCATTACAAAAAGTTTATTGTAAATCTTTTCCGAGACTACTCCAGTGAATATTTTCTCTCTTCTCAAAGTCTTAGCTACAAGTAAGTGCTTGATGATCATATGATAAGTTCTTTTTGAAAATTAGATAAGTTTATTTACTCCAACAAAGCAAAGTTGTCTAATCTATCAATAACTGTGGAACTGTATATCTCACTAATACCCTCATTACATAATCAGTAGAACTTGATCATGCCAAGGAGCTCTTTATGACTTATAATGGCTGGAGATGGCTTGAATGGGTAATGAAGAAAACCTTTACTATAAGTTTAACATAACAGCAAATGTACAATGTTTCGACAAGGTTTTGTCATCATTGTACATTTGCTGTTA
>NW_013671632.1:17557-20191 GCF_000517525.1 Limulus polyphemus
CAAGCCATGTCCAGCCATTATTAGTCTCAAAGTGGGTTCCTCGTCATCGATTCTTTATGACTTAGTTATATATGTGGTCTCGTGGGATGAGTCCATCTGTTTTAATTAGTATCATATTCCTGTAGGTAAGAATTGAGTATTTGTCTTCAGTGCATATTCCATTAACCATGCACTAGAAAACTGATTTAGAAAATTAATAATCCATCTGTTTTAATTAGTATCATATTCCTGTAGGTAAGAATTGAGTATTTGTCTTCAGTGCATATTCCATTAACCATACACTAGAAAACTGATTTAGAAAATTAATAACTTAAGTGAGCTCAGAAGTAATTCTCCTAGGAATAAGCCTGATACAATATTTTCAGTTTTAGACTGTTATCTTTAATACACAGATCAAATGGTTTTCTTAAGACCATGAACATCACTCAAGCAGATCTTATAATCCATTAGCTATACTGGAAATCACAGTAATTTTCCCTTTATTATTGTAATTTTATGCATATATAACAAATTCAGTTATTTAAGTTTTAAATTTTTACCCTGGTGTTTCAAATCATTGAACTGAAAAACTATTTCTCTGCATCTATTTCAGCATATTAGTGATGTGCCTCTGGTGGACTGGCATCAGTCCAAAAGAAGGCTCCATAGAAATTTTTGTATATGTATTTAATTTTTATCTATTTTTGTTTGGTGTGTGTGGCTGTAGCAATTTTCTTCTCTCCATTTAATTATCAAGTGTATTGTAATGTACTAAACTGGTCAACTTGGATAAGATCAAATTTGAAATATTGATTTTTACTTTAAAAGAATGAGCACAAGGCTGAGAGCATTGTAGCAAATAGCAAAAAAAAATTATTTTTTAGATTTCACAATTTTTTTACTGGCACCTTTAAAAATTAGTTTTTCTATGTATTTTCATTGAAAATTGAATTTTAATTTAATAATTTTATTAAGTTTCCTCAGCATCTTAACATTATTTTGAACAAATTTGCTAATTAATTTAATAGTTTTATTAAGTTATGCATATCCTTAACATCTTAGAATCATTTTGGTTGAATTTACTACTTAATTTAATAGTTTTATTAAGTTATCGGTGCCCTCAGTATTTTAAGATTATTTTTTGCTGTTAATGTTTTCTTTACGTCAGACAACAAATTATAACATTAACATAAATTCATTTTTCATAGAATAGGTAGTTCCAAGGTATTTACTGTGTTCTGTAATTTTTACTTCTACAAGCTGGCAGTCATTGTCTGATGATAAACAGATGAAATATGAAAGCTCTGATATTAGTTGGTGGTTATGGAACCAGGCTGCGTCCTCTCACATTAAGTCGACCAAAGCCACTAGTGGAGTTTTGTAACAAACCAATGATGATGCACCAAGTAGAGGCTCTTGTGAAGGTTTGTTTGTATTTTCAAAAGTAGAGAAATGTTTTTCTAAATTAAGTGAAATATCTATACCATAGATTTAATGAATGGAATATGGGTGTGTACTCCTAAGTTATGTATGACCACATTTTCAGCTTAGTTTGGCATAATAGCAAATATATAAACAAAAAGATTATAAAATAGTTTGTATTGTTAAATTCATCAGTAAATCATTTAAAAACCTAAACTCCTCATTAGTTACATGTAAATGCACCTGATGGCTTTTCCATATTGCCAGCAAACCACTTTATTGATTCATTTCAGATGTGAAAGTAAGAAGTAATTCTAAATATTTTTTAATTAAACAAACTTGCAACTAGGATTTCCAGAACTTGTAGCTTACATTTTCAGTCTTCATATCTCTATTGGTAAGCCAATCAACATGACATATTTCATATAAAAATTTTGAAAAAAAACAACAAACTTAAGTCCTTCAAATACGGCAAATATTAAGTAGTACATTATCGTCCCATATTTTTTTACTTGATTGAAAAAATTAAACCGTATAAGTACTTATATGAAATTTTAAACAAGTTTCTGATACAGTACTTATTTCCCCTCACAAGATTAGCTATTCTCATTCAGTGCTACCCTCTATATGCAAACTCTTTCTTTACGTATGCTACAAGCCTTCCGCTCCTCCTCCCCTTCTGGAATTGCTGTATTCCAACATGTCTTTCATGCAAATCATCATGTGTCACTTCACCACCAATAGGAGAATAGTACACTCGCATGACGCATGTGACTCCCTCTACACTCTTCTACCGAAAGATCATTTCTCATTTGGCAGCCATTTGAGTTTGGACGTGCTCTTTTTTTGTGCTTAATGCTTTCCACATGAAGTGGTTATTTTTTGACATAATTTGCTTTCATTCAACCCATTTCCTATATTAGTATTTATCAATTAATTCTAGTCTTTTTATTTCTGCACTCAATTTTGGTGAACCTTTTCTGTGCAATAAATTTTGAAGTTAACGTTACCACTTCAGGGGTTACACCAGTGACCAGTGTTTTCTTTCAGGTCTTAGGTGTGAGTGACCTGATGGGAGATTTATCTGCTTTTATATATTGAGAGATCGAACCTTTGTCCTCAGACGTTACCTAGGCTCCTCCTGAGCTGTCTGAGCCTGTGCATGCTGATGAGGACTTTGATCATCTTTTTTTTTTGCCACTAGAGTTTGCTGTTCCTTCCCATTCCCAACCT
>NW_013671632.1:21119-26945 GCF_000517525.1 Limulus polyphemus
GCTGTGTTGCTAAGAGACAGTTTTAAGTTGAATGGCATGCTTATAACAAATAGAAAGAGGCTGTGTTGCTAAGAGACAGTTTTAAGTTGAATGGCATGCTTATAACGAATGGAAAGAGCAGATTTCACACTTGAAGATCGTTACTGTAACTGGAAACTTGTGCTTATACATTCATTTTCACATGGGATGAAATGAGTTAGTCCGTTGTTGAGAGTGGTGTTCATAGTGCTTGGCAATTTTTTCTTGCCTTATGTTTATTAGTTTGATACACGGGTTGCATTTAGGTTTTACTTTTATATTTTAATTAATTATGTATTATTTGGATTTAATGATTTTTATACATTTAATTTGTTGTCACCTGGTTTGTGAAAGCTTATAAACAAGATGGCTTGTACAAGTGCCATCTTGTTTAGGTAAACGTGTCTCTGCCTAGAGGCTGGGGATAATAATTATAAAGGTTTGAGGGCACCAGTTGATGTATTGGGATATAAATAATAAAAGACAAAGAATTAGAAAGAAAAATAAAAAATATACTATTAAGTGAAAAAATAAAGATGTGAAATTATGCATAAGATAAAAAGAAGTTTGAAAAGTATTCTACATATTTCTATTTCTTAATTTTAAACATTTCATTGCACAGTAAGTTGATGATAATAGCTAGAGTTAATGATATAATAGAGAAAATAAATATAAACATTTACCTTAAAAACTTTTAATATTCATTTAGGAGGTTCTAGAGATTATGCAAATGAAATGTGAAAACTGTAAGATAATAAAAACTATTTTTATACTAAAATGAAAAATCACTTTCCAGATGAACTATTGAAAGTCCAAGTGCAAATAATTAAATAACGAATTTCTTATTAGAAATTGTAGAAAAAATCAAAATTAAATATATAATTTTTCTGAATTTTTAAAATTTTTCTTGTCAAATTTCAAACAATTTCATCCATAGTTTCATTTTTGGAACGAAGTCTAACGATAATGACGTTATAGGCTATCTTTTATATTATTTAATTCTAATAACAGTTCACTTATCATGATACTTTCTAGCAAGTTTCTCATAATTTCCTATTAATCCTGTCCACATTACATTTAGCACTCTCAGGATATTTTCTCCTTGAATCGTAAAAGTTATTCCGATACGGTACTTACATCCGCTCACAAGATTAGTTATTCTCATTCACTGCTGCCCTCTATATGCGAACTTTTTCTTTACACATGCCACAAGCCTTCCACTTCCTCCTATTGGAGATTAGTTATTCTCGTTCACTGCTGCCCTCTATATGCAAACTTTGTCTTTACACATGCCACAAGCCTTCCACTTCCTCCTATTGGAATTGCTATATTTCAACCTGTCTCATGCAAACCATCATGCGTCACCTCCTAACGAATAGGAACATGATATGCTCACGTGATGCATGTGACTCCCTCTACCAAACTATCACTTCTCGTTTGGCAGCATTTGAGTTCAGACATGCTCTTTTGTGTGCTTAATGCTTCATGTTTTCCTCACAAAGTGGTTATTTTTTGTCATAATTTACTTTCATTCAACCCAGTTCCTATATTAGTAAGGCTCGGCATGGCCAGGTGGTTAGGGCGCTCGACTCGCAATCTGAGGGTTGTGGGTTCGAATCCCTGTCACACCAAACATGCTTGCCCTTTCAGCCATGGGGGCATTATAATGAGACCGTCAATCCCACTATTCGTCGATAAAAGAGTAGCCCAAGAGTGCAGACAACACAATGGTGGATTTATCTGCTTTTATATATTGAGAGATCAAAAGTTACATGGGCCAACCTTTGATCCTAAACAATGCCCAGACTCCTCCTGAGCTGGCTGAGTCTGTGCAGGCTGACGAGGACTTTGATTGTCTTTTTCCGCCTCCAGAACTTGCCATTCCTTCCCATTCCCAACCTGAGGAATTTCCTAGGCCTAATTCAGTCTTTCTTGATTTTGTGTTTCAGGTTTGTGATGTTTTTCCCTTTCACCTGTTTTTTTATTCACCTCAACCTTCCTTATTACATGAACAATCTTCCCACCCCTTTTTGGTTTTCCTTTCTCCCCTGATATTCAGGTTCATGCTGATCAATTTGCCTCACAATGGAGTGAGGGAATTAGCATGCTGTGCTCCCCAAGTACTTTCTTACTATTGGGCAGACAATCCATTTTTAGATCAGCAGTTGTTAGGTTCCTTATTACCTATTTGGGGGTGGCTTCCAAATCAAATGTCAGTCTTACCTGTGCTTAATATTCTCGACTACATCTTACCCTTACCAACCTCTTACAGTGTCTTCCATACACCTCCTATCTGAGGCTCTCCACAGAAATCCTGAGAAGTTTTCTGCAGATACCCTAGACCTTCTCTCCTACACTTTAGCCCACATATTGTCTTTGGTTCTGGCATTGCATATGTGGTTTCTTTGTTGTTGGGACCTTATAGGTTGTGATGTCATTTTGGCTTGGGTCTGTTTACCCTAGAGAGATATCTGTGATTTATGTATGGACCTGTTCCTGAGACTTTACGTCTCTGATATGGTTCCAGAAACTATCAAGCCTTGGGTGACATTGGTCCACCAACAATCCACCCTTATAAATATTTTAGCACATTTGTCTCATTCAGAGCCTCATATACTTCCAATTCCCGTTTCCTGCCTTTCCCAGACCTTACCCGTTCTTTCTACTCAGAGTACTTCTTCTTATAGCCTTACTCGACGATGAATCCCCAGTCGCCAACAGTACCAGTGACTACCCAGTGGGTTCAGATCTGGTGAGAGCGTGGTTGTTCAAGTTAATTCATTGCTTGCATCTCTTAGTGAATGATCAATGGGTGCTTCGGGTTCTGTCAGAAAAATTCGTTGTCCAGTTTCTTTCCCCATCTCCTTTCCTCCTCCTTGATATCCTGTGACCAGCCAGTGTCTGTCAGAAGCGGTTCAAGAATTGCTCTTGCAGCAGGCAATCAAGCCTGTTCCCCATCATTCCAGGAGTTTTAATTTCTGCCTTTTCATTGTCCCGAATAAAACTAGGGATTGGCAGCTGGTAATTGATTTATCTTGCCTCAATCGCTTCATATCACTACCTAAGTTCACTACCCTGAGATGGGCGTTTTCTCTAGGGTTGTGGATGATAAAGTTGAATGTCTTCAATGCTTACCTATATATTCTGATATCACCTCATTCTCGTCCTTATCTTCAATTTGTCCATTTTGGGGTGGCTTACCAATTTCAGGCCCTCTTCTTTAAACATGCCTTGGGACCTTACATGTTTTGTCAAATAGTCTGGGCTTTTCCACATTATCCCCATGCTATGGGCTGCAATTTCATTCTGACACAGGTGACTGGCTTCTTCTGGCTCATTCTGAACAGAAATCAGGCAGTCATTCTTGCCAGCTACTTTCTGTTGTGGCTTGGGTGGGCTCGTTGATGAAATTGGAGAAATACTTTCTCAGACCCATTCAATATCTTGTCCATTTGGGGGTTATTTTCGAGAGAAATATCAGTCGAACACTGCCTTCTACCGTACAACTTTGTTCAATGGAACTTTTGGTTCACTGCACCCTTTCGGTTCAGTCACCCAACAATGAAGTTCTATCGCTTTTAGAGATGTGGTCTTCCATGACAACACTGGTCCTTCTTGATCGTGCCAGTATGAGATCCCTTCAGTGGGTGCTTCATGAATGAAAGAACCTTGCTCAGGATCCTTTTTCTACCCCATTTCCCTTCCTCATTCCCTGGAAGAGAATCTGCATTGGTGGCTGGCAAAGCCCATACATTGGCGGGCATGCTGCTTCCACCCCTGCCTCCAGATTTATGTCTTTTCATGGACACATCCCTTCAGGGATGGGTGTCATGGGTCAATTAGCAGGAAGCTTCGGGCTGTTGGTCTGTGGACAAAAGCGCTTTGCATATCAATGTTTTCGAACTTCTAGCCATACATCGGACATTGCATCACTTCCTTCTCACCTGACATTGTCTGGTGATGGTTCATTTGGACAATTCCACGGTGGTGGCACATATCAACCACCATGGGGGCACCCTGTCCAGAGATCTATGTTTTCAGATGTTGGATCTATTATACTAGGTCCATGCACATCACATTCACCTTATTGCATGTCATGTGCTGGGTGCTTTCAATCTGGTCACAGATCATCTTTCTCACCCTGACCAGATATATCCCATGGATTAGGCATTAAATCCCCTCGTTTTGAAGAATCTTTGCCATCGGTGGGGTTCTCTCCAAATGGATGCCTTTGCTATGGCCCTCAACATCAAGTTACCTCTCTTTTGGTTGTATGTACCTCATCCACAGGTTTTAGCAGTCAATATTTTCAGCCAGGATTGGTCACACAAGTATTTGTATGCATACCCACCCATCTGATTACTTCATCTGGTGATTTCTCTTGTCCACTCCAATCGTTGTCAAGTTTTACTGATTGCTCCCTATTGGCCAGCTCAGCTTTGGTTTCCAAGGCTACAGTGACTGCTCCTCTCCCCCCTTGTCCCTCTTTCACTTTCTCATCTTTGTCAACTTTGATCACATATCCTACATCCCAACCTTCAAGTCGTGCGTCTTCATGCCAGGCTTTTGTCTGGTCCTTGGCAAGATGATCCAGTTTCACACATTAAGTCACTTCCTTGTTAGCTGATTTCATTCGTCCATCTTCCATGGAGGTGTACCAATGCAAGTGGTAGGTATTCTGCAGTTGGTCTACTACCAGGTGGTTTCCCTATGACAAGCCTACCATGGCTCATGTGGCAGAATTTCTCACCTAGTTCTTTGGTCTCTTCTCTTTCCAGTATCAGGTGGTCTTATCCTATACCTTTCATTCTTCCCGTAATTTGGCCTTTGTTGTTCCCAAATGTCATTCTATCAAAATTAATTACAAACCTCCTCGGTAGTAAGTAGTCCAACCCTAATATGCATTGGTCTTCAATGTCAGCCAAGTATACTTTGTGTCTGTCCTTCATGCCTATGAGCTCAATAGTTACCCACACTGGTCCCCACAACCTTGCATAATGTCCTGTCACACCACAGAGCTTCTGTATGGCTTCTGGCACTCATTTGTGATCCAGCACCTTGATACTCACAAGAGTTTGCTGGGATGCAGAATCTATGACAAAGTTGCACTTTTGGCCATCCAGCTTTCCTGTCACATAGACACTATGTGTGTTTGGCATTTTACACCTAGCTGTCGGGACTTTCACGATGGGGATTGGTGGGTGTCCCTCAACACCAACTACTACTGGTCTCCTTGAGGCTGACTTATTGGTAATATTCTTCTTACACTGGCTCCTCATATGTCCTCGCTTTCCACAGTTCCAACAACCTTTCTGGGTAGCAGCCTTTCCTGCCGTGGCATCTTCCCTGTGTTGAAGTTTCCAGCATTGACCTTTCTTGTTCCCAGGTTTATTACAGTGCCAGCAAAGTCCCTCAAACCTCTCTGAAAGCTGACCTTTTCTGGCCTTGAATCCTGATGACTGAACCAACCTTGGTACCTCTGTGCTGGACTTAACATAGGATCCGAATTCCAGAACTCTGGCCATTACATCCTGCATAATAGAGGGGTGTGCTTGCTTCACTTGTATCTTCAGTTGTGGACTGTCCAAGGCATCTACAAATTGATCCCTCAGCAACAACTTGAGGAGATTGGGTGGCACAGTTGGGTAGGCCTTGTGTGCCATACTTTCCAAATCCTGTGCCAGCTCTTGCAGGCTCTCCCCTTTAGCACGTCCATCCATTCATCTCTGCAAGGAGCTCAAAATTGTGCTCTATATGCTTCTCACGGTGCCTTCCCATCAAATTCCTGTGGCTTCCTTCATACTAGAT
>NW_013671632.1:27945-30579 GCF_000517525.1 Limulus polyphemus
TATCAAGTTTAGTAACTAAGCTGTATTTCGGTCTAAAAATATATGAAATTTCGAGCAGAAGAAAGACACAACTTACCTCCTTGAAACTTGTATCAAAAGAATGAGATGGCATCCTAACACATGAAAATGTCTGAGAAAGGCACTAGGGAGATTGGTTATTCACATGTCATGTACACAAGTAAGTGTATGTAAGGGACTGTTTCCAAAAATGGGTAGAGGTGAGCAGGGCCACTGTGTTTGATTCAGTACATGAGCGATATCTCAGCAAATAGAAAAGATAGAAGATTCTTATTTTATATTCTAGCTTGTCAGTATTTGTAATTTGAGTTCGTAATTCATACGAAACTGTAGAATTTGTATTTTGACATAATAAACCTCCAATTTGAACCAGTGCTGCATTCAACATACCACGTGACACATAAAAATTGATGTTTCGGTGTGTTTTTAATATTTATTTTTAAATTAAGGAATTGAATAATGTATAATACTAAAATTTGAATTATAATCTACAGTTTGATACGAAACTTATTGCCATAAATTCATAAAATAGTATTTCAATAATATTTTGAATGCAAGTCAACAAACACGATGACATGGACTTTGACCCATGATCCATAGCGACAGGGTTGACAACCAAACACTGGGACAGCCAAGAAGGCAAATGAATCAAACAGTAATGATCAATGGTTTTAAGTGTAGAACAGCAAAGTGTATGGCACATAAGGGGTGCATTTAGGCAAAATAAGAATAGCAGCCACCCATCGTGGGAAAGACTAAAGGGAAATCTTGCATTATGAATCTGTTTACATTTCTGAGCATATTACTTGTTTTAAAGATAATGAAAAGGGTGTGGACTTAGTGTACTTAGATATTCCAAACATTTTTGATAAGGTGCCATCAGGAAAGTAGGGAAGACCAAAATCACAATTGTGGGTCAAATGTGATAGGAAGTTCTATCTGAAAATGAGGTGGAAGCACCTATGTTTGAAACATGAAATGTTCACACACACTTTATGACAGGAAATTCCAAGAAGTAGAAAGCATGAACATTGACTTATTAGGAATTTCAAAACTAAATGGAATGATACAGGATGCATCTAAAAAAGAGAAACACATTTGTTCACTCAGATGGTGAACAACATTAACATGGAGTTGGAATACTTTTAAAGAGAGGCCTTGAAAAATGATTAAAAATCAAGTAAAACTATTTGTTTTAGCCATACTTCAGGTGTATGCTCTAATACAAGACCACACAGATGAAGAGATAAAAACATTCCAAGTGGTGATACAAGAAGTAATCAAACTAAATCAAAGGATGGGTTCATGGTAATGGGGGGATCCAAATGGAAAAGTAGGTGAAGAACATGCCTCTCACAGATCAATATGGTTTGGGCACTAGAAATGTCAGAGATTCAGTTTTGTGAACAATAATTTGATTATAAGTACTACTTTCTTCCAGCACCATAAAAGAAGACAATACACTTGAAAAAGCCCAGGATACTTGCACAGAAACGAGATCGATTAAATCATGATCAAAGATCATTTCAAGAAGACTATCAAACAAATAAGGACATATCTGAGAGGAGATATTTACTTGGACCATAATTTTTTAGTGGATACAGGAAAGATCACAGTAAAGAAAGCATTAAACAGTGACACAAAAAAAACCCAGATGGATGTGAGAGTACTGAAACAACTAAACATTAGAAAAGCCTTTGAAGTAGATGTAAGAAACAAATACAAAGCACCAACAACAGAAAGCATTGAACAATATGAGACCACAAAAGAAAAGTTAATAGGAAGTGGAAATGCTTTAAAGTAAGTATACAACATGCCAACAAAACATTGCCTACTAAAGAAAAAGTTGCTTAACAACCATGGATGAAAGAAATTATTTTAAATCTTGTGAAAGAAAGAAGAAAAATACCACAGAATATCATGATATAAACAAAATGATAAACAAGAAGTGCAAACAAGCAAAAGAAGTGTCTAGAGATGGCATGTGAGTATATCAAGAACCTTAACCATTCATAGTAGATGAAAGTCATTTATGAGAAGATTAAAGAATTTAAAACAAAAAAGAAAAGTGCTAAAATAGTAGCTACAACATAAATAAAGATGGAGACAGGATTTGAAATAAAAAGAAATTTTCAGGAGATGGTCAGAATATGTTCAGAACCTTTTTGAAGATGACAGATAAGAGAAACCATTACAGAAAAATGATAGAGGGCCAACTATTCTTAAATATAAAGTAGAAAATGCACTAAAATCTATGAAAACAGGTAAGGCATATGGAACACAAAATACACATGGAAGTGCTAAGGTCCCCTTGAAGAATATAGTGTTGACAAGCTGACAGAATTGTGCAATGACATATATATATGTGTATATAACACAGGACACATTCCAGAAAATCTAAAAAAATCAGTTTTTATTACCATCCCAAAGAAGCCAAAAGCAGTAGATTGGTCAGACTTCAGATTGATAAGACATGTCACCAAATTATTACTTAGGATCATATTGGAAAGAATTAGATAAAAAATAGACAAGGGGTCAGTGAGTAACAGTTTAGATTCTGACTAAACAGTGGAATAAGAGAAGCAGCATGAAAATTATATTAGATAAATACAATGA
>NW_013671632.1:31286-34147 GCF_000517525.1 Limulus polyphemus
GCACATATGTTACTAGAACATGTTAAATATGTTACTTACCGTGGACAATTAAGTACAGAAGATGGCACATATGTTACTAGAACATGTTAAATATGTTACTTACCGTGGACAATTAAGTACAGAAGATGGCACATATGTAACTAGAACATGTTAAATATGTTACTTACCTTGGACAATAAAGTACAGAAGATGGCACATATGTAGAAGTGATAAGAAGAAGAACAGCTGCCTTTATTAATATTAAATAAATTCTGACATCAAGAAAAATAAATCTACAACTAAAGATGAGAAACATCAAATTTTACATATGGTCAACACTATTGTATGGTGTAGACTTGGACAATCAATAAAAGCATAAAGAATAAGCTGAAAGAGTTTGCAATGTGGATTTTCTGAAGACTTAGAAGATTACCATGGACAGACAGAAAAACAAATGAAGATACTTTAAGAAAACAATATAAAAAGAGAACTCGTGGACATCATAAAGCAGAAGAAAATGGTATACTTTGGACATGTAAAAAGGTGCAACAAGATACAGAAATTTATGATAGAAGTAAAAATGGAAGGAAAAAGAGCAAAAGGATGACAAGATGGAAAAAGAAAATCAAACAGTGACAGGACTTTAGACCTCAGAGTTGGACAAAAAGGGTTCAAGACATACAGTGTTGGCAGTCCATTGCAGTCAACCTCTGTAATGGAGATGGAACAAAATGAATGAAGGATTGGCTTATTGACATGAATTGTTATTGGCAGTAGTGGAGGTCATTGTTTAAGAGGAGAGTACTTTTATTTTTCTCAAGGGAAGATATGTAGGAAGAAATAAATTGTCCCTTGTTGTCCCTGTTGTATGTCTTTAAAAAGAATGAACAGGTTCTTCATTATATATGTGTGGTTCTACTTTTTGTAGTGAAAGTAACATAAGTTTTATATCTTGAACATAACTGCATCTGTGGTTATATTTGTTGTTGTCAAATTAACATGAAGTAACAACAACACCTGTTCCAGTGGAAAAATTTAAGCTCAGTGAGAGAGAGAGCGAGAAAGAAATCTGATTCTTTAATGAATTCTGTTTCTGCCCATAATGACCTCTTAAGTGTTAAAATGAAAAAAAATCATTGTTCCACTGATATTTTAAGTGCGTAAACACAAGTTTAAAGTGGTTAGTGACTTATGGCTGTCCTGGGCTGCTAGACAAGTGGCTTTCCAACATGAAATCACTACACATTAGAATAAATAAATTATATTAGTGGATGAATCAAGAATTACAAAAATAGTAACAATTTTATTATTGTTTTTTTACTTATTTTTTTTTCTCAGAGGCTGGTTAATTCTGATGTGTTTTTACAACTTTTAGTTTTTGGCAGGTACACATACCCTTCTTTTTTTTCCACTTTGGCACACTTATCTTTCTCAGCCTTATTCCGTCATACATGGCTCCTTTGTTGTTGGGATCTCCTTGGTATGCACACCCTTTTATCCTCCCATGTATCTACCTACTTTCTATTTGTGAGACCTCTGTCTGGTCCCTTTTTTTATGACAGTCTATTTTTGGAAATCTTCCTGATAATTTAGAGTTTCGGGTGAGGCTGCAAACCAACATTCCTTCTTTTCTTCCTTTGTTTCTCATTTTCCCCAGACTTACTTAGATGCTCTCATTCCCATGGATCGGGCTCATATGAGTTCCCTTTGGTGGACTCTCCTTGCTCGGTGAAGCTTTGGATCCCTGGATTGGTTGTTAGACAAACTGGGGTGGGTTGCTTACTCCATCTCGTCCAGATTTACATCTGTTCACGAACTCATCTTTAGATGGTTGGGGTTCTTACCTAGGCTCCTGGGAGATTTCTGGTTTCTGGTCGATCAAGGAGTTTTCTCTCCATATTACCTACCTCGAGCCTTTGACAGTTTGTTGAGCTTTGTCCCAATTCCTTCCTCTCATATGGGGGTGGTGGTTATGGTACATTCCAACATCTCTACAGCAGTCACTTATATCACTGAACCTGGGGGTACCAACTCCAGGTCTCTGTGTTTCAGATCCTGGATCTTCTTTCTGGGTCCTCAGTTACCACATTGTGGTTTTAGCTTATCACTTTCCTGGCTCCATGAATCTGGTGGTGGTCGATTATCTTCTCCCATCAAGATTCCTCTCACAGAGTGGTCCCTCATTCCACAGATGTCATTACTCTCTGTCTTCATATATGGCTTTTGTCAGGTCCATTGTCTCAGCCCAGGGACTGACTTCATATGTTGCATCTTCCTTTTCCTGATCCATTACACCATCTTCCATGTCCATTTACCACGTACAATAGTATACCTTCCAACTTTGGTTTCTTTGCCATGGTTTCTGTCCTTCCCACCCTTCCATTCCTTATATTTCCTTATTTTCACCTGGTTGTTTGACAAAGGCTTGTCCACTTCATCCATTTCTAGCTGTCAGATGGCCTTGTCAACCTCCTTCTATTTCTCCAGGTTTCATCTGGTTTTGTTTTCCCTTTACCCTTCCCCCCTTTTTTTTCCATTCTTTCAAATTGCCTATTGCAATCTCCAGGTGGTCCTTTATGCCCTTTCTCCTCCTCCATTTAATCCTTTGTCTTCATGTTACATCTACCTTCTCTCCCTCAAGACCTATTTCCTTCTCTTCCTTGCTTTCAGTTATTGTGATTCAGATATTTATGCCATTAATGTTACCTGCATCCTTTACCATTTCTCCTCTGTCATCCTCTAACCCGACCAGTCCTTCCTCCCTATGTTGCTACTTTAGGTGGTTTGGCTTTCCCACCTATTTCCTTTCCATCTATTTCCCACCTGAATTCCCATTCTTATCCTGATTGGCTTCTTTGTCTAGTTTGCCCCTTTACTATGCC
>NW_013671632.1:34318-45477 GCF_000517525.1 Limulus polyphemus
TCGTGTAGCTTTGCGCGAAATTCAAAAACAAAACAAAATAAAACAAATACTATATTGATACCATAGAATTTCTCTATAATTTACCAAGCTCAGTAACTAAGCTGTATTTTCGTCCAAAAAAATATGAAATTTGGAGCAGACAAAAAGACACAACCTACACCTTGAAATCTTGTTTTGAAAGAATGAGATGGCATCCTAACACATGAAAATGTTTGAGAAAGCCACTAGGGAGACATTCTGAGCTTTCTGTTAGTTATTCACGTCATATATAGAACTATGTCTATATAAGGGACTGTTTCTAACAGTAGAAAGAAGTGAGTGGGGCCACTGTATTTTGTTCAGTACATGAGCGATGTCGTGGCAAATAGAAAAGATAGGAGGTTCTTATTTTATATTCCAGCTTGTCAATATTGGTAGTTTGAGTTCCTAATTCATATAAGACTATAGAATATGTATTTTGACATCACAAACATCTAATTTGAACCAGTGCTGCATTCAACATAACATGTGACACACAAAAATCCATGTTTAATTGTTTTTTGATATTTACTTTTAATTTAAGAAATTAAATAATATAGAATACTAAAATTTTAATTATAATCTACAGCTTGATACCAAACTTAATGTAAGTTCATAAAGTAGTAGTTCAATGAAATTTTGAATGCGAGTCAACAAACATGATGACATGGCCTTTGACCTGTGACCCATATGGAAAGGGTGATATTTGACACTTTCTGCCTCCTTTCGCAGTTTACGTTCCCATCCTTTTATTCCCTGGATCCCTTCCATTTCCCATGAACTCATTAGGCTGGTGTATTTGGACTTATCCATGGAAGTTCGCCATCTCCACAGTGTTTCTTCTCATCAGGTTCATCACATCACTATGTCCTTGGCTACACCACTTTGGCTTCCTTTTTAAAGAGATCATTCAGGCATGACCTGGTTGTATCTTCCTCTAGAGGATATTGGTTCTCTCCTGTGGCAATTTTACACGTCATTTCACCTTTGACTAGAGTAAGTCTTATCACTTCATTTCATTTATGTTTTTATTTTAGAAACTAGTTTTAACCACTGATAATGGTATCCCAATGTTGCCTGGTCTGGTATGCTTTACCTCAAACCTGCACTATAATGCTTACTGCAGAGATGGGGTGTTTCTGGAAGACCACTGTATATATACATGTGTGTGTATGCTAGATATCAGGGATTTCTGTCCATCACTGCCGATCCTCTGATTGATTAAATTGGGGCCGGTCTGCTTTTCAAAATAGGGAATCATAAACACTCATTGCACTTTCTCTAGTGTTATGTTCCTCTGGACTGCCCAACACATTTACTGGGAGTCCTTACTACTTCCCAGTCGCTGTGGTGGTGGACTGTGGAGGCTTTCTCTTAAGTGAGTTTAGAAATGTACTTTACCATACATACTCATGATTATCCACTCAGTGAGAAGAGGGCAAAGCAGGTTTTCCTCCTTCCATTTCCCCTGGATGCCTTTTCCCAGGTGGACAAATGTCAGCTGGAGAGTGTCTGGCCTATGTGGGATCCTCCTCGTGATGCCAAGTTGAGGATGACAATGCTTTGTTCCTAGGTTGTGTGAAGCAGATGCTTCTCCTCTCAATAATTTCAGTGGCTGGAGGTTCTTTTCCTGCTCCTACTGTTGAGTCTGGGAGACTGTAACTGGATATACAAGCTTTGTTCCTACAGTTGGCCGATCGTTCCGTCTCCTCTTAATTCTGGATGCAGGATGTCTCTTCCATGCACTTATGGTTGAGTGAGTTTAATTTTGCCCATAATACAGAGCTATTACTCTGTTTTTGCAGTTGAGTTGAGGCAACGCCATGGCCCCATAATGCCCCATGCACTTATGGTTGAGTGAGTTTAATTTTGCCCATAATACCTGTTAGAGCTATTACTCTGTTTTTGCAGTTGACTTGAGGCAACACCATGGCCCCATAATGCCCCATACACTTATGGTTGAGTGAGTTTAATTTTGCCCATAATACCTGTTAGAGCTATTACTCTGTTTTTGCAGTTGAGTTGAGGCAACGCCATGGCCCCATAATGCCCCATGCACTTATGGTTGAGTGAGTTTAATTTTGCCCATAATACCTGTTAGAGCTATTACTCTGTTTTTGAGTTGAGGCAATGCCATGACCCCATAATGCCAGGTTCAGTTTGTTGTACTTCTTGCTCCTATGGTTGTTTTGGTGGTTTGCCTGGTTTTGACTGAAAGCTCACTTCCTTTTTGTAATTCTTTTTGCTTGCTGTATGGCACTTTTTTTACTTATGGTTATGGTTGATGGATACATTTAAAATATGGTCAACATGCTCTAGCCACAATATTGTTGTTACAATTTTTTTTCATCCTCCAACTTCTAATCGTGAGGATGAGTTATGGAACATTGCATGTCTGGTTGAGGTTGTGTATGTACCTATCTAATTCTGTTTATATGTTGCTATAGCTTGCATCTTTCAGAACAGATTATGCTTGTACAAGTATTTTCCTTTTCCACCCATTTGATATTTACTACTTCCTGGGCAAAGAACATACCTGTTTCAGAAGTAATGCAGTACCCCACAGGTGTGTTTCATTTTCATCTCTGAACACACCCATTCATTCTGAGCAGTTGCTTTCCATATGGTTTGATATTTATGTGCTTCCACCGGCCCCCTCCACCATTGCAATGTGGGGTTTTAGCTTTGTGTGAGATAAGGTAAGATCATATCAGAAGTTAACATTTTTCTTACACTGAAAATGTTTTTCCAATATGTACTTAACCCCCTTTCACACACTTCCCAACCTTCCTCCCTATTGCTGGTGTTCTCCTTTTGGAGCCTGCTAATTCTCAAAAGGGAGGATCAAGTGAGAATAGCAGAGGGAGCTAGCTCTGCCATTATAGGTAGTGCAATACTATTTGTGGAGAGCAGTCACATCATATGTACATGTTCAGAAATGGCACAGAATTGATGGGTATATAGACTGGTGCATTGATCATGAAAATTTTCTGAGGAATGCTTAGAGGGCAAATGAACTTCGAGATAGCTTCATGTGACTTGAGGTAGGACTATATTGGAAATACATTTTCAGTGTAAGAAAAATGTTAACTTTTTATGGTGGTTACGAGGTTGGTCAAATCAACCAAACCCATACAGAGATACAATAGTGAAAATAACAGATAAAATATAAAATTGTTTCTAAAAAATGTTTGATAATTATCTGGAGGTTATAAAGATTTCACATGTGAAATTTGACAATTTTGTGGTGCATGAAAGTATTTTTAATCTTATAATCAAAATTACTTTGCTTGTTGGGTAGTCAACATTTGAAAAGAAAAAATGCACGAGCAAATCATTACTTAAAAAATCTTCAAACTTAATAGAAAAATCTGATATTTTGTGTATAAAAGCTTTGTAATGTTTACTGATAATATGCAAAAGTTTGTGAAGATATTCATACTTTATTAAAATTTATAGTATGAAAACTAACAAGCATAAAATGGCTATGAGGTAGGCCCCGTGGACCGAGCCTGTAGAGTGAGAGTTAATGTTGTGTATACTCTCTCTTAAGAAATATACAGACTTAAAAAACGTGTATCACATAATCAGTTTAAGCTAACATTATCACTATTATATCAATATTTTAAGAATGCACAAAAGTAGTCAAAATACAAGTCATAGAAATAGCTTATGCTAACATTTTAACTTCAATACAAGACCATTATAAAGAAGACCCCATATTTCGATTGTTATTATCTTTACAACTACTATTCTCTGAGGAATAAAATTTTATTAGAAACATATTAAACATCATGTTTTATTCAAGAAAGTTCAAATGTGTTAGAGGATATCGCAAAAACCATACTATACTGGTATGAATAAAATTTTTATCAATGTGCAGGATAATGCAAGAATTGATGAACCAAATCAGAATAGATAAAGCTTACATTAGCTTCATATAGAAATAAGACTAGATATGCTGAACTAAAATGAAGAAAAGCATATTGAACATCTTTTATGATGGTTTTGAAACACTTTTATAAAATTGAAGATTCTAAATGTTTCTCTGGTAAAATTTAGTTCCTCTAGGACATATGGTTTTTAAGATACAACTTTTAATTTTTTTTTCTTTTTTAGTTCTTCTTTACACACTATTTTTCAAGTAGTGAAAAAAGATTTTATAAAAAAAAGTATATCACAAAATGAGTTCAATATGGCCTCTAATACATACAAACACACAAAACTTCCAAAAAAGTATAAAACATTCATTTGTTCATATCATAATATAAACTTCAACATTTTCAGTATACTTAATTTGTCTTTTATCAATAATTTTAAATTGATAAATTTTTATTATTTTGAAATTATTGTCAACGTACGTTTTATGCTTTAATGTACACGATTGTTTCTTTTGACTCAAAAAAGTGGTTTTAGTTATGGTTTATTTCAAATATAGTTATTATTTCATTAATTTTATATTAATTTGAATTTTTTAGATTTGTTTCACAAGTTCCGTAAACTGTGTGCATTGAATTATATTGTAAATATGCTACACTTATTGTGTTATAAAGTTTGAAATAACTCATAACTGAAACAAGAGCTTATTAAACATGTCATTTATGTTGACAAGTTAAATTTCTAAGGAGAACATTACAAGTTAAACTCTTATTTCAATTTTATGCAGTTTAAAATTGGAGTGCGACTTGTTTATTTCAAACACAGTTTTTTATGGGAAGGAATTTTTTCAAAGCTATTAATAACTGTATAGTTTACAGGCTAATGTAATTTATGGTTCTACAAAAAAAAACGCTTTAGATGCCCTTAAAGAAGTTCCAGTAATATGTTGTTAATTATGTACATGGTGTTTTCAGATAGAAACTTATTTCCTGACAAGTATTAGAGAATTAGACACACCAATAACAGCAGATTCATTCAGGATTTAAGGAGAGTGATTTGGGTTTGATAACCTGATTGAGTTTTCCTAGTATGAAGAATAATGAGACTGGAGAAGTTTAACAAAACAATTTTTATTATGAAAAAACAAGATGCAACATATGTACTTGCACACACAAAAAGACAATAGCCTCTACTGGATTGTAATACGCTCCACAGCTTTCTTTCTCTCAGGATATAATTCTGTTAAACTAAAAACAATGTTCTGAATGTATGTCTTTACTTGCTAGTCTCCAGGTAGAATCTAAACTAAAAATATGCAATTAGATTCAACAGGTAACCTCAATTTCTTTGTTAACTCAACATCACCTTGTGAACCTTGTACTCTCACAGCATTGGTTAACTGTAACATTCAGACGACATCAACTCGACCAACAAAGGATATAACAGTTGATAATCATTTCAACCCAGATGCTCTATGTTGCTGCAATATCTTCTTGGGTAGAATAGACAAAGAAACAAAGAATTTAGAACGAGGCAATCTCACTGAATTTCTGAACCACTGCATACAAACTAGATAAAGATTTTTTAAATTTCCTATAACTAAAGCAGATAAAAAACATATTCCTACATATCACACTTATAAACATGTATGTTTATAGCAAGGTTCTTCAGTAAATACTAAATAGTAGTTATATCATATAGATGATGTTAGAAAAATGCTACTTTAGTCACTAATATATCTGTGTTCCTGACAGGCTGGTGTAACACACGTGATACTGGCTGTCAGTTACAGAGCAGAGTTACTAGAGAAGGAAATTAAAGCTGAAGAAGTACAGGTGAGCTTTTTGCAGATAGCTGTAATCAAACTATGTATAAGCACATTAGTTTCAGTGACCATGATCATTTGTAAGTAATGAAAATAATGTATTTTGTGTCCAGTTTATGAATTAGGTTTCCAAAAGATACTTTAGGCTAAACCAGAAAATAATTACCTTTAATGATACCAAATTATGTTAGCCTGTCATTATTTTAGCTATTTTATTATGTTTTTAATTCATTGGTTGGTGCATATCTTATCACTTATTAGTGTTCATTATTTGTAGTACAAATAGCACCTCACTTCCCCTAATAGAGAAAAATGAAACTACAAATAACATAAATCATTCATAATGATTAAGCTGTACTTGTTTGGTCACTCAAACATATCTATTTAAATTTACACTTGATCATTTAAATATTTGAATAAGTCACATGAACTACAAGAGAATTAGCATCCTTAGTATCTTTGTTAGTTGGAGGTGAGGGGCACTATGACCCATTCTAGATTGTGTAATGTAAATTAACTTTATGCTGTGTATGGAAATATTTTAAACTCAACAAATAAGGTCAATTATTAATTAATATTTAAGAAACTTAACTACTTGTGTTTAATGCCATTTTCAAGCAATTACAAGATTTTAGATATTAGATAAACTTTCAGTGAAAACAAGCAGTATATAGATGAAGCTGTAAATAAAAGAAAAGAAGTAATTACTAGGATTGTTTATAAAATAGATCCAGTAACTTCAAACTTGTAGCTTTTTCATTGATAATATTTTACAATTGTTATTCAGTTCTTGACATATCATATGGCAAAGTTGTTGGAAAAGCAGTGGCATTTTATGATTAACATCAAGTACAACAGTAAATACAAATGCCATTGTGATTTTAAAAAGCTCATAAAATTTACTTTAACATGAAACATAAACTGTCTCTTATAACATTTATTTCAAACAATCATATTAGTCTGTTTACGTGATTTTGCTATGCACATATACATTGCTTGAAGAAAGACCATGAAAAAGTAGGTAGGTAACATTAAAAATGTAATTTCCATTATTAAGTTCTAATACATATTTTTAATATTTTGTATAGACTGATGAAAATATTAATAATTCTCTGTTCAATAGGTTTTACACTGTTTTGGTTTAATTAATGAAACATTTGTTTTTAACAAAATGTAATTCAAAACCTGAATTAATACACATTCTTTGAGTGACATGTAATTTTGTTTTGGATTATAGTGTGTCTTCTCTGTTCAATAGCTTTTACACTGTTTTAGTTTAATTAATGAAACATTTGTTTTTAACAAAATGTAATTCAAAACCTGAATTAATACACATTCTTTGAGTGACATGTAATTTTGTTTTGGATTATAGTGTGTCTTCTCTGTTCAATAGCTTTTACACTGTTTTAAAGACACACTACAATCCAAAACAAAATTACATGTCACTCAAAGAATGTGTATTAATTCAGGTTTTGAATTACATTTTGTTAAAAACAAATGTTTCATTAATTAAACCAGCATTCGAGGATACATTGAAGTTTCTTACTTTAGATTTACAGTAGTTTGACATATTTTAGATACTTCTTCATACAGTGCAAACTGAAAATATAAGTTCAGGTTCATGTTATTTGAAAATAAAGAACATCAATATTTAAAAGCAAACTTCGTAGGAGTCTTGTATTATTTTGCTAATATTAAGCTATACAACCTATTTTTTTCTTACAAGTATCATTTGATTTTAACTTTGTTAAAATTGAATATCATATGAATAAAACATAAGAGAGTTTAATTTGAAAGCCTGCCTATAATTTTGTGGTTTCATTAAAAATATATAATCAATATAAAAACTTAATCTTAACTTTTCATTTTTTACCTTGGTGAGGACAGTTGCCTTTTACCCCACTCCTATATTACATCTTTAAGTGGATGAATTTCTTCAGAATGTATAACTGTATTTTTGTGGTTTTGTTTTGATTAATCATTTAAAGTGGCATTAGTTTGCTGTGGATCTGATGTCCTAATTTCAAGGTCTGCTCTTGCATTACCCATAGCCAATACAGCATTTGGTTAAAACAGCATGAGCTTTTGCTTTTGTTGCTTCAGAAGTGCCTCACCTCTCTACAAAACAAATAGCTGATTCCTCACTCCAATTTTCAAAATATTTTTTTCCATGTACCAAACCTTTAAACAAAATTTCCACTTCTACAACTAATAATGTGTACCAGACTATGATGTAATAAGCATTAAACTATAGCCCTCCATCAATAGAAGAGTAAGCATCCTACATGTGCAGTACTCCATTTGAGTACTTTGTATATACCAAAAAGCTCATTATTTTCCTCATCATTGCAGTATTCAGTTCTGTTCTTTTCTTCATTATGAATTACAGAATTTTTGTACTTAGTATTTTCAGCATTTTGCTGTTGAATGTTAATGACACTCAACCCTAATTTATTTTTATACTAATGGTAGTAATGCACTAAATAATTCTTATATAATTAAATAATGCACCAAAGAACATAGAATAATAACATGCAAAAAGCAGACAATGTCCCATAACTATCACAATTTTTTTGGATTTCTAACAATGTGATAGAGCTATTACAAATTCATCCAAGCTAGCCATTGTCATTCCTGTGGGAACCAAAGCTATATTACAAGTGAAATTGACTATTCTGTGATCATAAAACAATGTAATTGAATATTTTATTTGATAGATGAAAACCTTAGATTTCTATTGGTTATAGGTAATATATAATTAAACATAAGAGAGAACTATTAACAATCCTGAAAGAGAGGGTGTGGCAGGAGGGGTCTGATTTTCTAATTGATTGCTCTGTAACCAAACAAAATTGAAGGCTATAAAAATTATGGTTTGTCTGAGCAATGACGATTTTTATAATGAGTAATTTACGTTTAATTTCATAGTTTTTGGAGGAGGGGGGTAAATTAGAGATGAGAAGATACCTAAAGAAAATGTGTCACACTAGGGTATATTCAAGATGTTTTAAGTATTGCTTTATAAAATTAAGAACTTGAAACTTATATACTATTAAAATATGGATTATTAGCTAAGATTTTATGCTATACTAATTGGTATAACATAAACAAAAAGTGGTTTAATAAAATTTTGAATATAATCCTTGTGTCATGCGTAGTGAAGGATACCTGTGGCGAGAGGGTTAATCAGTATGAAAATGACAAAGCCTAAGTACCATTGATTTACCAGACTTGCTGAGAAAAAAACAATGTAGACATACTTATAATATTGATACTTTTCATGAATTCAGTTTTGTGGATATTATTGACTATGGTTTCTTATATCCACATTTCTGAAACCTCCCAGGGTCCAGACTCTCATTCATAGGAGTTGTTTTATTTTCTTTTAATGGTAATTGAAATTACTCTGATGGTAAGCAATGTTACTGCCATTATACATCACATGCTTGGTTCTATCAGTATTTTAACATTCCCATGGGAATGAATCTTGTAGTCTGAGTGAAATTTATGATATTATGTTTAGAACAGAATGTACTCTGAGTGAAATTTACGATATTATGTTTAGAACAGAATGTTCTCTGAGTGAAATTTATGATATTATGTTTAGAACAGAATGTACTCTGAGTGAAATTTATAATATTATGTTTAGAACAGAATGTACTCTGAGTGAAATTTATGATATGCTTAGAACAGAATGTACTCTGAGTGAAATTTATGATATTATGTTTAGAACAGAATGTACTCTGAGTGAAATTTATGATATTATGTTTAGAACAGAATGTACTCTGAGTGAAATTTATGATATGTTTAGAACAGAATGTAATATAATACGCCATTTGATAGATGCAAACCTTGACTTTCTATTGGTTATAGGTAATATTTAAATAAATGTAAGAGAGAACTATTAACATATCCTGAAAGAGAGGGTGTAACAGGTGGGTGTGGCAGTAGGGTGTCTGATTTTCTATTTGATACCTCTGCACATCCAAATTAAGTGTTTTTAATTTGGTGGAGACAGACAAGATAGAAGTCATCCTGTTTTTATAATCTTTTCTGTTCATTACCTTTGTCTGGATGGGTAACAGTAATGTCAGGATTATTTCTTAAGTTCCTTTAAAGCAGTGAAGTGAACAGGGGAAATAGCAGGCATTGGTATGCAAGGGTTGTAGCTGTAGAATGAGGATAGGGCAGATGATGAGTAACACAAACACAGAAGTGAAGAGTAACAATATATTTATAGGATGTTTTGGAATATACAAATTCCATCTTTAGTAAATTGCTACTACAATTACAAAAACTAAAATTACAATTAACCACTAGAATGTTAAGCAATAGGTTATATATTACTTTAAGCAATTAGTAGAGGAGGGATTGTAAAAGAAGCATGACTACAGACTGTAACAGACAATTACAATTATTTATCCTAGTAGCTTTCTAACCCCTACACATCTGCTTGCTTATAATTTTATTACTTTACAATGCTCTTTAGACCCTATCTAAATAGGCAATTATTTACAACAGGAGAACTAGCTAAATAAATGCAAACAACCAATGAAGTTAAAATCACATGACACAGTTAGCTCAGGCTAATCTCATGAATTTTTTTATTTAATTTACATTTTGGTATCTAATGTAATACATTTCTAATTTTTACATGTTAATTACTATTGTCAAAAATATATATATAACAGTAGAGAAAAAATGTACATAAAAGAAAATGTTGGTATTATATTAGAATTGAAGCCTATTACAATAATTCGTACTTGTGAGTGTACTTCATTAGCACTAATGTTTCAAACAATGTTAGTTTTCCACAAATAATTACTGTTACTTTTAGATATGCATTTTAGAACATAAAAAATATATTCTAAATATAGAATGCTCCAAAATACTGTAAGTTAACTGATTTTCTAAGTACATTATAAATGTTTAAAAAATTCTATTATCTAAGCAGAGCAGGCAAACAATGAAACTAAGGTTAAATACTTATGGCCACCAAAATAAAATAACAGCATAAGGAATGTTGTAAAAAGGCTGCTCTTTCTGTTGGTTATAAATAATCCAATAACATGATATATATCGAAGAGAATTGTTGACATATTTGAAAGACAAAATGATGTGAAGAGGGCATGTCATGTGGGCTTCACATTTTTTTTTTTTTTATCTTGGAGAAACAAGAAGATTAAAAGTTCAAAATTTATGTTCTGACTTGTCAATATATATATAGTGCATGTTTCTAATTAGTTGGGCACTCGGAAAATCATATGAGGTAGAAGGAAAATCTTGGAGCACACATGCATCACATGAGAGAGAGAAATGAAGACAGAATTTTTTAATATTTTCTTTTGAAATTAAAATATTGAATTTTAGATAATATTAAAATTATAAAATAAGTTTTGATGCCAAGGTTATTGACATACCTTTATAATGAAGTTTA
>NW_013671632.1:46461-52272 GCF_000517525.1 Limulus polyphemus
CAGGTACGTGACATTTATTCTCTTACTCCAGTCGTTTCTGCTGGTTAATTCTCACATGCACCTCAACTCTAAGATATTTATTCTCTCTTTCTCCCTCTCCCAGTTGTTGTAGATTTTTTCTGTCCCTGCTTTGTGTTGACTATCATTTGTGATCCCCTCCCTGAAGTTAGGACTTTTTCTCTGTGGTATGTTGTTAAAATCCTTCTTCTTTTCTAATGCTTCTATCTATTGAATCTTGGGGATTTTCTCATTTTCATACTTTGATATTCATTTTTACCTGCAATCAACTCCTCTTTGCCTTTTGCTTACTCATCTTTTTAGCTAGTTATCCTCTTCCTTTTTGTTCTGAGGCGTTGAATTGCAACCTCAATAGCTTTACACAGGAAAAGTCAAACTAACCCGTCCTTCATGTTGCCCGATTTTATTTTTCAGCTGTGTACTTTTTTGTCCTCTTTAGTGGATTCTGGCAGATCAGTGGAATATACCCCATGGTTGCCATTTTTTTCTCATTTCTGATCTTATTTTGCTATGGGATTTTTCTTCTCATGAATTGACCAGTTATTTTAAACAATTCATTCAACTTGTCCTTTCCTTTATGGACTTGTCATTTCATATCTTCTCTTGCTTCTGGCTGTTGATGTCCTCTGGATGAAATGTTGCAGGTGAGGATGTGGACGGTTCTCAACATCTTTGTGTAACATTATTTACACCACATTGTGGTGTCTTTCACCTCAGTGTTTTGTCTCCCTCCAGTTGCTGTTATTCAGTCTTCCCAGAGACTTTAAAAGCTCAGTTGTTGATTTTTTTCTTTTGTTGCAGTATTCACACATATACACAGTGTTAAGACCATCTTTCTTTGGTCAGTGCCTGCTGTTGAGATAGGTTTTCCACAAGACTGCTTCAGCAAATTAAATATTTTACTTTCCAAGCTGTATTACTACAAAACAAAAAAAGCATCAGGTGTGGTTCCCTGCCCTCACACATGGTCAGCTCCTGCTCCTCCTATTTGCAGCAAACTATTACACAGTCTCTCAGTGTGGGACCTTATGCAGATGATAGAATATTCCTGTTAAGCCCACCCACCTCTCCAGTGGGAATTTCTCTCTTCCATTTTTTCCTAGTGAAGTATAGGTGAACTCTTACTTTCCCAGTACCAAGCAGGTGGAGAGTTCTCCTTTGAGTCAGTATAATCCCATTGGTATGAGACTTGAGTGGAGGGACCCCTTGATTGAAAGTAGGGCAGGGGTTTCTTATGTGGAAATGTAGTACAGACCACTCTCTTCACTAAGAACCAAACCATTCCCAGTGGTTGTGACTAGTCAGTTGGGTTTTGCTTTTTCCTTGGGATGATTCATTCCTGCATCTACTTATTCTCACAAGAATATCTTATAATTCTCACATACTGCAAAGGTTGACTTATTGCCCGTGCCATACTACACATATATGATCAGCCGAACCCCTAAGAAATACAGGTCGGTTGAACAGCCTTTACATTCTTCCTGCAATTTTCACAATTTAGCATCATGCAAGAGGTTCTTTTGACATTACTTTTCTGCACTAGCACTTGTATTGTGTGAAGAGTCTTTTTCCCCAGTTGAGACATATGGGGTCTTTTGCTGAGTGATGTTCCCAATAGGTCCCCTCTAGTGGGTGACACGCTGTACGAGTTTTCTCTTTCTGTTGCTATATTCTTAGAAAGGATCTCATCAGTTTCATTTCTTTCTCTATACTAGTCCATCCACCATTTTCTCTATCTGGGATTCTAGTTATTTGTTCTTTGGAGAGGTGAATAGTGTTTCTGAAATTAACATTTTTCTTATCTGAAAATGTATATCAAGTAGATAACTCACTTCCACAAAACCACCCACCCCTTTTCCCTGTCAAGAATCAGCTTTTGGTATACACAGTGTTTGTGGGGAATACTGTGTATGGAGGATGTCACTCTTCTATTGGTGGAATGCTGAGTGCATCATAAAGTGGCACAGTATGTATTATTGTGTGTAGGGGTGTGGTACCAGGTATTAGTCATTTGTTCTGTGTAGAGGTAAGTATCTGTCTGATAACTTTAGCATTTTCTTTTTATTTGACTCTCTGATTTTTTTTCTATAATGTTACATTTACACTACAAAAAATGAAAAATGGGTAAAAAGTGCAAATTACTGTAATATTTGTTGTGGTAGTTAATAGCCTATAGGATTATCCAAGTCTAATTATTAATTAGTAACTAAGTTTGTATATTTATATATGTGTACTAATTACTAATTAGTTTATCTTATGTTTTAGCTACTAATCTGCTTTTTCTTTTCAGGGAATTACTGAGAAATACTATTTTCCTTACAGTAGTGGCCAGGATTTGATCTTGGTTGTTCTTGATAAAAGTGTGTGTATTATACATTCAACTGGTGTTTCCTCCCATTTTTTGGTCTGTTTCTTTCTCCAGTATATTGGAATCTACATTCACAGGGGAAGTTTTAAATGGTATTTTTCCTCTACATTGGGTATTTAGGTGATTTGGTGTGTATTAATCACAAACACATTGTTTTATGGCTTCTGACTACTGTAATGATTTTATATTTTTTATGTACAAAGTATATGTTTGTAATTTTCTTCTTATTGTTTATTGTATTAAGTGTTTAGGGTGTCCATTGTTGAAGAAGTTTTCAGTTATGTGTTTTTCTTACTTTATTTGTTATTATAAACTTTGTTTATTCTGGAAACAAGGCAGGCAATTTATGATTCCTATCTTTGCACTGTTGGAGTAGTCTGATTTATAGTCAAGGTATTTACTGTGGTTTCATGTAAATTCCTGTGGTATATGAATTATGTATATTGGTAACCATCATGCCAGAGTAAGGTAGTTTATCTTTTTGAAATCTGTGGCCATATTATGAATGTATCTTCAATATTCATGAACCACTTGAACAGGTAACATCCTATGATACAATTCAAAATATTAAAAAATTAAAATCTTGGATTGGCTACTAGCTATGACAAAGATTGATATTTCATCATCACAAGTACCATAATTATTTAATGTAATATTTTAAAAGGGTGTGTTTTAATTTATTTGAATGAGACTTGAAAAATGCTTTCGTATTCAAGTTTTATACATATATAAGTATAAATAATATATATATATTTTATTTACCAGTTAGGAATAAAAATTACACTTTCACATGAAGATGAACCTTTGGGAACTGCAGGACCTTTGGCTTTAGCAAAAGACATCCTCAGCTCAGACCAAGAACCTTTCTTTGTTTTGAACAGTGATGTCATCTGTGATTTTCCATTTAAAGAAATGGTTGAATTCCATCAAAATCATGGAAAAGAAGGAACCATTGTTGTAAGTACCAGTATTGTTTGAATTGGTCATCAAAGCAGTAGAAAAAAATTGTTTTCTGTATTTTTAAGTTTTCTTACAAAGTCTCATATAGCTCTTTTAATTTTAATGTATTATTCCAATCTTGTTGTACAGTACTGTCAGTGTGATAATTTTTGAAAAAGTATACAAGTTATTCATCATATATATAACATAAAAAATTTGGATAAAATAATTTAATGTGCAATTTTAATATCAAAAATGATTTAAGTATAAATGACAAGATTTCACCAAGCTGAAGTTTTATTCAGTTTAATTTACCTGTTTTTCGTTAATGCAGGCAGGCAAATAGAAGAACTTGAATTAAATATTCATTACAGACTCAGGTTTAGCCCACATAAATCAGCCCTAATTAGCAATTCAAAATAGGCAGACTTTTTTTATTACAGTTAGCCTCTTCTTGTTAAGAAGAACTCACTTTGTCAATGTAATGTGACCTAATTTTTTGAATGACCTTGATGCAATACATCTTATATACTCACAGTTCTCCTTTTTTACCACCTTCCATATGACTTATTTGCACGTGTTAGGGGACTACTTAGCTCTACATTCCAGTCCAAAGCTTAATTGTTTTGTTGGCAGTCCTGTTGCTACATTGTTTTGTTTCATCATCATGAATCTGAATTTTAATGTTAACCTTGGTGTTATATTTTTGCTAATTCAGAAGTTTTTGCTTCTTCATTTGGGCCACACATGCTGAATCACCTGCTATTATCTCTGTGCTATTTCCCATTCAGGTTGATTCCAGTGTCACAAAGCATTGCCCTTACTTGCCTGTTGGTGAACAAGCCTGGTTATTTGCCCAGGCCTTTTTACTCTCTGTTTCAGAAGAACAGGGCTTATAAACTGACATTATTCCTGATGACACTTCTGTGCTTCAGCATACAACACAGGCATATGCTAACTTAAATATTAGCCTATTTCTGTAATGCCTGATAGGGCTAGTTTTATGTTAGAGAGTTCTGTATTAGAATTTTTATTTTCTGCTTCCCCTGATATCACAATAAATGCTGAACTCTGTACATTGTATTATGGGTATTTTGATGGGTGATGGAGTTTTCTAATTTGCTTCATTTTACTTCAGTGTCAATTGATCCTCAAATTTCTTATTTTGGTGGGGGTCGTCTTTGTAGACTTCTTTGTCTTGTTGATAGTTTTCTGTATTCAGATCAATGATGAGTCTTGTTTGAGACTGGCTTCTGTAGCCCAGCCTTTAAGTATAGGCTATTCTCAATCTCATAATTCTTTTCTCAGAAACTATCTCTGTCTGGCAGACTATTTGTCAGTTACCCTTAATGGTTCCAACCCATTTTTGAGTCCTGTTGATAGCACCAGATTGGCAGCTACACTCTGGTTTTTGCTTCTGTGGAGTGTCCACCTCTTCCACTTCTTCTTAGGCCATTTCTGTGGAGGCAGCCATGATCTGACATGGTACACTCAGCTATTCAAATCTCAATCTTCAGGCATAGAGATTATGCAGCCTTTCACACTGCATCAAGGTTTAATTTCTAAGGTTGCCATGTATCTGTCTCAGTTTTTCCTTCGTCCCGCGATGAACATTTATCAACAGAAATGACATCGATAATGGTGTATTAAGAGGAGGTTGAACCCACTTCAATCAGAAGTGCCAACTATAACTTGTTTTTTGCATCTTCCACAATTGCCCTGTATAAGGCAGCCTTATAGACTACCATTCAATACTCACCATAAAATATTCTTTAAGTCTCCAATACTCTCTGGATTCCTCAAGTCATGTTGGATCCTTGGTTCCAAACGACCATTCCAGTTACCTAACTGTTATATTAAGGTTACATATTACATGTCCTTTCTCAACACCTGTTTGTGACGTGATTCTCATATGCCATGTATCACCTTTACCAGAAGGTTTATTTTTCTTTGCTACTGATCTACAGACATCACTAGTCAGAGTGGTTTGTGCTGTTTGTCCACAGACTGCTTTCTCATTCTATTTATGTCCTCAGACCAATTCTTCTTACCCAAGACACTGTCAGATAGGGAAGGGGATGGATCTTTTTCACCAATTCGTCTGATCACTGTTTCTCACTTCTATATCTGATCAAATTTTGATCGTTGTTATGTTCAGTGTGGGTGTTGAAGATTTTGTTGGCTGCACTAATGCCTTTAGAGATGCTAGACAATGACTTTTTATTCTAGGCCCTCTTTGAAGGGGATGGATCTTTTTCACCAAATCGTCTGATCACTGTTTCTCACTTCTATATCTGATCAAATTTTGATCGTTGTTATGTTCAGTGTGGGTGTTGAAGATTTTGTTGGCTGCACTAATGCCTTTAGAGATGCTTTTTATTCTGGGCCCTCTTTGAAGGGGATGTATCTTTTTCACCAAATCGTCTGATCACTGTTTCTCACTTCTATATCTGATCAAATTTTGATCGTTGTTATGTTCAGTGTGG
>NW_013671632.1:53002-58719 GCF_000517525.1 Limulus polyphemus
GGCTTTCATAGTGTTGGAGGAATTCCTCCACTCTTGGAGAAGAGAGTGAAGCTGGGGGGCCTTCCTACCTAGGTTTCTGGATATTTTTTCCCAGATTTCGGTAGGAGAGGCACTAGCCAATGCAGGAGCCTACTCGTAATACTGGTTCAGATTTGACGCTCAGCTATCCTGTTGGGTTGAGTATGGCCATTCTTTTTGATCAGTATTGGTTCAGTACATTGTTCATGAAGAGGGTCTATTGTCTCCTTGTAATTACGAATACAGAATGATCCCATACTGGGTCTTTGGTTGAGCACAGTTTGTTCCATGTCTTCCACATAATTCCATAAGTTACGTTGCCCACATGATTGGGGAGTGAGGATGAATGTTAATAATTCCAGACCAGATCATATTTATTAAGTGAGAAACTTTATATTTTGATTTATTGAAAGCTTAATTTTTGATTTCTATGGCTGTCTTAATAAATTTGATTTGTGTGTTTCAACCCTGGTTGTAGCAGCTGTTTGTTTTTGACTGTTACAATACATTTCTAAGTTCTTTTCGTAGTTCACTTTTGGCTGGGACAATTTTGGTTTCCCCTTTTGCACCTTCTCTCTCAGGAAGACCCTTTTCATCTGTGTTCCACTCTGTTTCATCTTCCATTCTAAGGTTTGATATATATATACGACTTCATATGTAGCTGTTTTCCTGTTTTTTGCAAGACAAGCAGAATTCTCATCTCTTGTTACCCATATGTTAGCAAGATGTTGCTGATGTTCTTTCTTTATAGTTTAACAATCATTTTGAGCTGTTTTTCATCATGGTGTCATTGATACTGTTTCCAGTCTTTCATCCACATGCTATGATAATTATAAAACCATTTAAAATATAAATTTGATGTTCTTATAAACAGAAAATTAACTGCCTAGAAAAATACTTCACTAAACTAAATTGATATGGAGGGAAACTCTTTAAGTTAATCTATGACCTTTCCATAGTTTACAAATAATGGAATATCATAACTAAATCACAATAATAAATCCTGTTCAGACACAAGACTTGAAGCACCTTAAAACATTATAAGAAGTTTGATGTTCCTGAGTAACTATGCAGGGAAGGAAAGAAGCTCTATGGCAAATAAACTGCATGAAAGAAAATCTTCCCAGGTTTCAGATGATATATTTACAATTCTGTCTGCTTAAGAAATTTGCAAAATTAAAAATACAAAACATGTGGATAGATATTACAGTTCTCCACATCAACAACATCTAAAATTCACAGTTTTTAAACTATTTGAACTAAAAATAAGCTTCAAATGAATGCAAAGGCTTCAGATTTGCTGTTTAGGTTTATTCATTGACAAATTGTATCTTAACAAGTCCTGACTTGATAATTCATGGAGACTCTGGCTATCACAAAGAAGCTGTTGAAATTTGTTTTGTTGTTGTTATGTTTAACTTTCCAGCCAGTGCATTCAAAGTATTTAAAGAGGGGAAAATGACAACATCAGATTTTGAAAATTCCTTATGACTTATCCATCAAATTTCCTCTAAAATTAAAATCTTAACTGAAATGTTGAGATCTTAAATTATCTTTTGGTTTAAGTTTTATTAACATTTGTCTTGCATGATGTAATTTAAAAAATCAAAACTGTTAGCCCTATTTGTTGGTATTATTATTATTTAGATGGAGGATATCGTATATGTTCATACAAAACCTCTACATTTGTCTCTGACCTTTACCACTCTTTGTACTAGTGCTTCATTAGAGGGTTATGCCCTCTAGATGTGGACAAAGGATGCCATCTGGTGGATGCTTCAGCAAGTACCTATCTTTCTATCTCTACATACAGATCACATATAGCATTATAACAGATATCATTATGAATATCCATTCTGCCTCTCAGCTCCACTCTCAGGTGGAGTATACCATTCTTATTATCCTCTACACTGTTTGTATTGCACTGCCATTGTGTTGTTAAACACATCCTCTGGTTCACCTAGACTGGTAGGTGACCTAACTTATTTTGTTTGCTACTCCCATTTTTTTTTATTTATTTATTGTATGGATGAAGAGAAGTAGGATATTCTACACTCGGAGTTGTCCAGTCTTATTCTGTTGTAAGATAAAATGGTCTGGTATTCTCCACCAAGAATCTTTCACAATAAGTAGAATTTTGGTATATTATTCAGTTCTTCCTCTTTTTGGTTACCATCCGTCAAAGAAATGTTGTGACCAAGGTATACTAATTCCAATCAGCCTAGTAGAAGGTGCTGCCATCCTGAGTAACTAGTTATTTTGCTAGAAAGAATGATTTGTCTGAATGACTTTATAAGACAATGGATCAATCCTTGTTAATTATAATGTACTCTGTAACAAGTGATTGGTTCTCTTCACCCATTCTCAAATGCAAATTCAGCATTCTTATTCAGTTTGGTTGTTTTTTTATTTCTCATGCTTGACTCCACAAGCCAACAATTAATACTGGTGAAGGGCTTCTCAGCCTTTCACATTCTCTAATTAACTCCTCCTTTTCTTTGTGGGTAATCAGGCAAACTGTTTCACAAGGAAATCTATATGTTTTAATTTTACATTTTTAAAATTAAATTGAATTTCAAACAAATTTTCCAATCCCTTCACACAACCATGAGATTTGTAGTTTCACTTAATAACTGCAAAGTATATCTGGTTTTGGACAGGAAGGTAGAGCTTAAGTAGTCCCCTTACATGTGTGCAAGTAGATCATGTGGAAGGTGGGAGAGTAGAGAACTTTGGTCAGATATGAGATAAATTATGGATTACATCAAGGACTTTAGGTAATCTGTTGTTGACAAAGGAAATTTTACTCAGCAAGAAGAGGCTGTATTTCAGAGATAAGAACCTGTTTGAAATTCATTTTAATTTTAAAAATGTAATTTTTTTCAGTATTGTTCTTACAACCATGTGTAATTGATAAACTATCTGACCAGCTGAGCGTACTTTGAAAAAGAATTATATAGTAAAATATGAAAAAAAAAAGTTATTTGTAATATTAATCTCAACAACCATTCTTAAATCAGGATATGAAAATCGGGTTAAAGAATCTAAAATCTCAAAGTGTCAAGAATGGGGCAAGAAAATTAAAATGAGTAACAACATTTTACTATGGTAATAACAGTTCTGATTGTAGATTTTTTTGTTCATATTAAGAAATTATTACTGCTGTTTCTGTCATAAAAGGATTCTAATAAGGCTCTATTTTTAGTTTAAATTGGTTGAAGTTCCTTTTTTCAAGTGATTCATCTTGTTAAATCTCTTCACAAATCAGCCAGCTACAGGTTTGAACATTTTGTACATTCCACATAGAAGTTAAATATAGGAAACATATAAGTTTTGTACTTTTTTAGGTAACAAGGGTAGAAGAACCATCCAAATATGGTGTTGTGGTATATGATGAGAGGGGAAGGATAGAAAAATTTGTGGAAAAGCCTCAAGAATTTGTTTCAAACAAAATAAATGCTGGAATGTATATCTTTAACCCTTCAGTGTTAAGTAGAATACAGGTAAAAATTTATACTTGGGTTAATTGTCACTGTTTAATAGAACATAGGTTAAAATTAAGCTTGAATTATCAATTCATGCTTAGTAGAATACGGGTCAAATTTGAAACTTGAGATAACAATAGAATACAAAGAAAAAAGCAAAACTCATGTTGACAGGTAATATTTCATGAAATATGGAAAAATATCGGTTTTGTGTGAAAAACAGTAATTGATAAAGTACAGGTAGAAAATGAAACTTTACTTAACAGCTAGTGCCAATAAAGGTATAGATATAACTGAGGCTTGTTGTATACAAAAAAAGCAGATTTTTTTCTACAAAAAAATGTTTGTGAATTTATGAAGCCTATTCTATATCAGTCTGAGGGAAAGGTGATTTTTATGCTAAGAATAAAAAAAACGTTTTTCATATTTCCTTTGCATAACCTCTAGAACCTCCAATATGAATATCAAAAGATTTTGTATTTATCTGTTATATTATTTACCCTAACACTAACTGTAGCAAAATTATTAATATACAGTGAAAAGTAGAAAGCTATGAAATAAAATAAACATTACATTTTTTCTTCTTTGAATACACCATTTTGCAAGATTTTCAATTTTTTTTATGTTTACAATTTCAACTATTAACCCCTCCTACAATTTGCTCAAGATAACTTGGGTACCCTCTAAGTTTTAAAAAATATTTGCCCAAGTTGATAATTTCTAGACATGTTTTTAATTATTTGCCCAAATTCATTCGGATGTTGTCATGTATTATAATCAGTGCTTGCTAGATGGCATTGGAAATGCTGTTTATACTGATCGCTATCTGATTTATTCTGAATTATGTATCATAAACACTGGAGAAAAGCATTCCTATTCTTTATTGTAGTTTCAATGAAATAATATGTATAACATATAACTCCACATATGCAACATACATTTATTGAGTATATTTTGTGCAGAAACATAATGACAGGTCATAAAACAACTTTAGATTCATTAACTCTTTTCATACAGGCATCATTTTCTGTGAATCCCATGAGATTTTACTGGGTTGCATTCAAACTTAAACTAAACTACTTTATTTTTATGGTATATGAATCAACTTGGCACCAAAACATAGCTAATACATAGTTTTAAGTATTTAATTTTGTAAGTCAATATTAAAAAAGATATCTTCTAGTATGAGAATTGTGACATTTGATCTCTAGGTCTTCCCTAATTTATTTCCCACTCCACAGAGAAGTAAGGAATTTCATGTAAATTACTCATTATGATATTGTTGTTACTCAGACAAAGCATAATTTTTATAGCCTTTAATATTATTTGATTACTGAGCCATAAACTAAAAAATCAGACCCCTCTTGCCATGCCCACCTGTCACATATTCACAAATTTCATATAGTTTTCTCTGACATATTATTTATAACCAATAGAAAGCCAAAGTTTTAATTTATCAAATGATATATTATAGTACCTTGTTTTCTGTAAAGATAATTATCTATTTTGCTTCCAGTTCAAACTTTATTCCCATGGGAAACACATCGATGAGTTTAGCTGAATTTTTAACAGTTCTCGTCGCATACTTAGAAATCCAGATGATAGTTATGGAACATTGTCTGCTTTTTGCACATTAATATCCTGTATTCCTTGGTGCATTATTTATTTAAATAAAAACTATTTAGTGAGGTAGTACCATTAGTATAAAAAAGTAGGATTAAGTGTCAGCAAAAAAAAGAAGACCCATGTAAGTACTGTTACGACAGCGGAAGTCACGTGACGCTAGTAACACGTCATAAGCTTCTAGAAAATTCACGTCCCTTCGTGAAGCCTTGAGTGTTTACTAGATATGCGGTATTCTTGTATATAAGACCGCCAAGATGTGACGACAACAATGTAGTTGAATTGCAGACAGAGATAGAGACGGAAAGTTGGGTCGAGCGCGTGTGTCGTTCGTTGTGAATTATAGCATTTGTTTAAGTTATAGCATGATCGTGGAAATTAAGTGAATTTCAAAGTTGTATTGAGAAAGAATAAACTAGTTTAATTTAAGAAAGGACTTAGTATCACTAAAGTTTACTTCTTGAAAGCATTTTTACGGAAAATTAACAAACGTACCAGAGAAGTAACAGTACTTTATTTCTTGTTTTCCATGTGTATTTATTATTATTATAAAGTATATGAACATTTAGGTTAAACAGGTAAATAAAGTAA
>NW_013671633.1:0-1679 GCF_000517525.1 Limulus polyphemus
TTGACACATCAGGACTACTACATATGGTGAACGATATCTTCACTTTGACACATCAGGACTACTACATATGGTGAACGATATCTTCACTTTAACACATCAGGACTACTACATATGGTGAACGATATCTTCACTTTGACACATCAGGACTACTACATATGGTGAACGATACCTTCACTTTGACACATCAGGACTACTACATATGGTGAACGATATCTCTTCACTTGGACACATCAGGACTACTACATATGATGAACGATATCTTCACTTTGACACATCAGGACTACTACGTGTGATGAACAATATCTTCACTTTGACACATCAGGACTACTACGTAGGGTGAACGATATCTTCACTTTGTCACATCAGGACTACTACGTGTGATGAACAATATCTTCACTTTGACACATCAGGACTACTACATATGGTGAACGATATCTTCACTTTAAGACATCAGGACTATTACATATGGTGAATAATATCTTCACTTTAACACATCAGGACTACAACATATGGTGAACGATATCTTCACTTTGACACATCAGGACTACTACATATGGTGAACAATATCTTCACTTTGTCACATCAGGACTACTACATATGGTGAACAATATCTTCACTTTGACATATCAGGACTACTACGTATGGTGAACGATATCTTCACTTTGACACATCAGGACTACTACGTGTGATGAACGATTCTTTCATTATTTAAGTATCATATACCATATTTGAAGAGAAACATTTGTTTAACAATGCCTTGAAATGATTCCTGCACAGTTTGAAAACCCTCGTATTCAGTAACAACAATTATGACTTTAATAGGCCTACACATCTTTAAAATATTCACGTTTCAAGAGCCGTATTTCTTTTATAACTTGTTTAAAAAGGTCTGCGCAATTTTAAAATCAACACATTTGAAAAGCCATAATCATTCAACAACGCTTGTAAGAGGCCAGCACAATTTGAAAAATACTTCGACGTCGACTATACATTAGCTCTATTAGCTCAAGAACCAAAACACGTGTTCTTGAGCGAGAAGAACAAAAGGGCACAAGCAGCACAAAAACGTCTGAGTCATGAGAATCGAGGAAGTCGTTTCGTGATTGTTCGGCTGCTCACAGGAAAGTATAACACTAGAATGAATGCGTTTAATTTTCAATAATTTGTATTAGTTCTGTAAGACTGAATTCACAAGCGAAAACTGAATGTTTTGGGGATTACCGGTTTTGATATATTTAGTAATATAATAACTTTTCTAAAAGAACAAACAAGGCAAGGTATATTGGTTAGATGAAGACAATGTAGTAGTGACGTTGAAAACAATGGTAATCGTATCGAGACAGCTTGAATTGGTAACGATGAGTTTAACACAGTAACAAAAGTACAAGGTTTTGTCATCATCGTGTATTTGCTAATTCGTTAGTTCTAATGAATGATATTAAAGTTGATTCGTAATGAAAGTTGATTAACTCGAGATGACAATATTAAGGAACGTTGATTAGCTCCTAGCTCTTAGTGAGAAAGTTGAGGAATAACAACTAACACGTAGTGAAATTGTTGAGGGATAACAACTAACACAAAATGAAAATGTTGAGGAATAACAACTAACACGTAGTGAAAATGTTGAGGAATAACAACTAACACGTAGTGAAAATGTTGAGGAATAACAACTAACACGT
>NW_013671633.1:2614-6277 GCF_000517525.1 Limulus polyphemus
GTGAAAATGTTGAGGAATAACAACTAACACGTAGTGAAAATGTTGAGGAATAACAACTAACACTTAGTGAAATTGTTAAGGAATAACAACTAACTAATGGTGAAAATGTTGAGGAATAACAACTAACTAATGGTGAAAATGTTGAGGAATAACAACTAACACGTAGTGAAAATGTTGAGGAATAACAACTAGCACATAGTGAAATTGTTGAGGAGTAACAACTAGCTCGTAGTTAGAAAGTTGAGGGAGTTGACTAATTTGTCTGCTTTTCTAGTTTAACACCTCGTCTTCTATCCTGCATTACAGCCTGTCTGCTTTTCCAGCATTACACACCTGTTTGGTCTCGAAAATGTTTTTTTCTGGCTAACCAAATTGCTCTATTCAAGTGTTTTTTTAATACAGTGATTATTTGTTTAGTCTCATTTCTAAGAAGATAATTTTCGAGCCCAGTTCTGAGAACTCAAGAATCCGCCAATTATCCGTCAGGCTTTTCCCATTAGCTTTATTTGTCATTAGTGTAAAAACGCTTAGAAGATGAAGAGAAGCGGAAAGATCTTTGTATTTCTCAACTGCTCCATTTCACATCAAGCAGGCGGCTTCCTGTAGCACGTGATGTAACATCTGTGACGGAAACCAACTTTCATTTCAGGTAGTTGGCGGTTCGTTTTTAGTGAGGCCTCTTTCCTAATCCGAGGGGAATTGTAAGCGTGAAAAAATTATTCAGATTATCTTATGTAACGTTTAGCGTGATGTAATTTTAACAGTTTTCACATTTCTCTGTCTAGAGAAAAAAAAAGTGAATACATATTTCAAACTGAACATGCATTTTAAAAACATAGTTAAAGGAACACGAATTTTAATTCGAATATAGAAGGAAGGTTTATACGGATTCTAAAATTATATAAACAGAATCACACATTACTCTTAATTGTTTATACCATTCAGCGTCCTATTTGATATTAGTAATCCATTTCAATAAGAGAGAATTTTAAATTACATTTGTATAGATTTAAATTTATTCAAAATTGACAAAATCTATTGATTAGTCTGAAAGTATTTTCAGATTATTAAATGTCGAATTTTTTTAAAAAATCGACGTTGATTTTGTACAGTCTTTCTTGTGAATATGTTAACTCTCCTAACCCTTTCTATTTCGCGCGAATTCTCGTATTAACCAAAAACAATGGCTAAGTTAATACTGTGTCATATTAGCAGCGATTCGCTCTTTAGGCTCTCATCGTCTCGCGCGAATTTTCGTACGAATTAAAAACACTGACTGAATTAATATTATGTCATATTAGCAGCGATTCGCTGTTTAGGCTCTCATCTTTTCGCGCGAATTCTCGTACGAATTAAAAACACTGACTGAATTAATACTGTGTCATATTAGCAGCGATTCGCTCTTTAGGCTCTCATCGTCTAGCGCGAATTTTCGTACGAATTAAAAACACTGACTGAATTAATACTATGTCATATTAGCAGCGATTTGCTGTTTAGACTCTCATCGTCTCGCGCGAATTCTCTTACGAATTAAAAACAATGACTGAACTAATATTATGTCATATTGGTAGCGATTCGCTCCTCAGGTCCTTATAGGAATACTGTCTGTCAATTACTCTATACAATATTTGACAAAGCTTTTTATGCAATTAAAATGATTAGTAAACTCTGTAAAATTCTGAAATCTCCGATAAAACTTTTTTTACACAAAATCAATCGATATTAAATTCAGATCAACACGAGCTAACTACACAGACCATAAATGAAAATTTATCTGGTAACGAGCATAGATCACTAAACATAAGTTCATCGATTGTATCGCTGTTAGCGATATTTTTGGTCATAAACCCAGTAATAACTCACGACGTTCAGCCAGCTTAAGACATTGAAGCTAGTCCTAAATCCATACAGTAATTTAACAAATCGATATAATCTGTACAGCAGATACAGTGTGCTTGACATATAAAGTAAATATAATGAAAATAGGCACATAAAACGTTATAGAAAAATACCATTAAAGACTGAAAATAATATTAAAGAAAGAATAGTACACAAGAATGACGAAGAATTTCCAACCACGTCTGAGTATAAAAACAAAACGCACTAACAACAAAATTTTACATATGTTCAACGATAACAGACTTTTGCAATACTGGAATAATCTAGATTCTAAAATAACAAAGTTTTACTATCCAGTGTAATGTACACAGCTTGTTGTGTTTAAGTTCATTTTAAATGCAAGGAAGAGAACAACAGTTTGGTCGTCAGAAGTGGTAACTGTATTTAAAACCTTTCAAACATCCCTGATCTTAAACTAACTTGTTACAAAATAAGTCGTATTTGCTGTTACACGACTGGAGAACTTTCTAAATCAACTGGTGTCAAAATATGCTGTAGCAAGATACGTAGATATGAGAGGACTTTTAGGTCATATTAGCGGTCAAAATAAAAAAAAAGTTACATATTTCGAAGTTTGCTACACCATATGACTCACCGAGGTAAGTAGTAATTGTTGCTACACCATATGACTCACCGAGGTAAGTAGTAATTGTTGCTACACCATATGACTCACCGAGGTAAGTAGTAATTGTTGCTACACCATATGGCTCACCGAGGTAAGTTGTAATTGTTGCTACACCATATGGCTCACCGAGGTAAATTGTAATTGTTGCTACACCATATGGCTCACAGAGGTAAGTAGTAATTGTTGCTACCCCATATGGCTCACCGAGGTAAGTAGTAATTGTTGCTACATCATATGACTCACCGAGGTAAGTTGTAATTGTTGCTACACCATATGGCTCACCGAGGTAAGTTGTAATTGTTGCTACACCATATGGCTCACCGAGGTAAGTAGTAATTGTTGCTACACTATATGGCTCACCGAGGTAAGTTGTAATTGTTGCTACACCATATGGCTCACCGAGGTAAGTAGTAATTGTTGCTACACCATATGTCTCACCGAAATAAGTAGTAATTGTTGCTACACCATATGTCTCACCGAAATAAGTAGTAATTGTTGCTACACCATATGACTCACCGAGGTAAGTAGTAATTGTTGCTACACCATATGATTCACCGAGGCAAGTTGTAATTGTTGCTACACACGTAGCAAGTTGGTTACACGTCAAAATAAGTTATAGTTATTGCTACATTCATAGGAATCTGACTACATCGTTTATATTTAGCAAAAATAAGATGCAATTCTTGGTACATATGGGAAAGCTTGCTACACCATATGCCTGTACAAAATAAGTTATAATTACCGTTACGTACCTGGGGAATTTGCTACACCATATGACTGTACAAAATAAGTTATAATTACCGTTACGTACCTGGGGAACTTGCTACACCATATGACTGTACAAAATAAGTTATAATTACCTTAACGTACCTGAAGAACTTGCTACACCATATGACTATACAAAATAAGTTATAATTACCGTTACGTACCTGAAGAACTTGCTACACCACATGACTGTACAAAATAAGTTATAATTACCGTTACGTACCTAGGGAACTTGCTACACCATATGACTATACAAAATAAGTTATAATTACCGTTACGTACCTGAAGAACTTGCTACACCACATGACTGTATAAAATAAGTTATAATTACTGTTACGTACCTGGGAACTTGCTACACCATATGACTGTACAAA